>NC_026655.2:18379329-18688811 GCF_000004075.3 Cucumis sativus | reverse complement strand
AATAATTCAATAAATATGACAACAATGACAAAAAAATCAATCCCTATCATCGTAAAGATATGTAGACAAACTAATGGACCGAAATGATGTGAAAGGTTTTCCACAGTCATGTACATTTATCTTTTGAGAAATTGCATTAGATAACAGAAAAATTTAGAAAAAAATCATAATACTTTATTCATATGTGCCATTTTTATTGATAAATTGCATTAAAATTAAAAAATTACCTAAACTAAAATCAAATAAAATTTGAAGTATGTGCCATTTTTATTCATACTTATTATGATCGAATTTACAAGTCTAGTATTTTATTTTTCATATTTAATAAAAATTTCAAAATATATTTAATAAAATTTTCAACTTCCAGTTTAAGGGATAATAAGTCTTTAATTAGATTTTTATTTGTTAATTTTCAACATTTATTTAAAATTCAAACATATTTTACTTGTATGGTTTGATTTTTAAAAATAGTATCAGCATGGACATTTACCATGCTTGTTGCTAACTAAATGTATAACATCCATCGTTGTTTGACACTTAATAAATATAGTTTAAATTTATTAAATAGAGAATTCGTTTGAGCGCTAGGCCTACACGCACAATTTTGTGGACAATATGGTACTGTCACACATGCAACTAACATAAACAAATGCTATTTTTCAATCACATTTGAATCTTGAGCCAAATTTCATTTGAACATTTAAAAAAAAGTCACTTGTACAAAACCTCATGGGAATCACTCTCAACGTTAACAAGTTAATCCGATAAAACAAAATTAAAAATTCATAGATTTATTAAATAACTTTTATAGTTAAAATAACAAATGAGCACAAATTCAGATGTTTATACTAAACTTACAAATTTGATCCTACAAGTTTAATGATTAGAAATTAAATATAAATCTAGATTATAAAAAGTGGTTTATAAAAATGAGGTGTATTTGAAAAAGAATACAATATAGTCAACTAATTCAATAAATATGACAACAAAGGCAACAAAAATAATCCATCCCTATCATGATAAAGATACAATAAGTACCCAATTGACTAATGGACCAAAAGAATGTGGTAGAGTTTCGAACTAGTAATGTACTTTTTTTTTTCTCGCTTTTTAATATGAATATAGCCCGTATATGTTCATAGTTAAAATGACAATTTAGTCTAAAATTTTTCAACATTTAATTTAAATATACATACTATCGATTATTTAGTTAAAATCTTTCTTCTTTTAATAAATACTAAATTTACTCATTGAAAGTTAATTTTTTTACCTAAATTAGTTAAATAACAGAAAATCAACCTATAAATATATTTTCAACATTTATAATAAGAATGCTAAAATAATACCATAAATATATTTTTTTGAAAAATAACCAAATTAAATTGAGTATAACTAAACTTAAGATTGATTAAAAAGATATAGATTAAAATTGACTTTTTTTAAAAGATCTAAACTAAAATCAAATAAAGTTTGAGGTCAAATAAATTCTTACAAAAATAAATAATTAAATAAAGTGAATTTACAAATATAGTCTTTTAATTTTCAACCTTCAATTTAAGGAATAATAAAGTCTTTAATACCTCAATTAGATATTCAGGTGTTCATTTTCATTATTAGTCTATTAAACATTTATTTAAAATTCACTAACTTATTTGGAGATATAAAAATTATTTTGGGTGTATATTGTTTATATTTAAAAATAGTATTAGCATAGACATTTAAAATGATTGTTGCTAATTAAGTATATATATATATAGCATCGACATTGACTATTCTTAAATTCATATTAAGTTTGACGTACATATATTATAATTAACGTATATATAGTATTAGTAGGTCATACATATACTTCTATAGTTTATTTTAACAAATTCATGTGAATGTGATGGTGTTTTACAATATTATTAAAACTAAATTGTATGATATGAACTAGTCTTATAGCATATTAATTATTCAAGAATATGGGAGAGATATGAGTTTTTTCCTTCCCTATTAAGAATAGATTAATCTTTCCTTAATTAAATGTAACATTTAGTTCATAATAGATTGTTATTAGGATCCTTTTTATATTGTAAAATTTGTTTATCTTTTTAATTTGGTTAAGAATTCGATTTTACTAAAATAAAGATGTAATTTCATAGTAAAAGATGAAGATGAAATAGGTTTAGATTTTTCTAAAAGATCGAAATGGTTACTACACGAAATCTATTCTTTAATGATTTAAGTTCATATTTCAATTTAATACTAGGTATGGTTTTATAATATTGTTATTGTGTCAAACTAATTTAATTTAATATATAGATTTCAAAATTTATACTTTTAATGTCAATTAATTTAAAATAGCTATGAATTTAAGATTTAAATTAAAATTTAATTATAATTATTTTAATTAAATAGAAAATAGTAAAAAATAGAAGTTAAAAAGGTAAACATTGAAACATGTTTCAATAATAAATTTAAACAAAAACTAAAAGATAGAAACTTATAGTAAAATTAAATAAAAGATTTATTTGATAGAAAACTCAACTTCTATTTTTTATTTTAAGATTATCGATTTCAACAAATACGTTTAGTCGATATTGCCGATTATGTTTTTGAAATGGTTTTTAAATTTGTAATGAATCTATACTTTAAAATTTCAATCTAAAAATAAATTACATAAAAAACAAAAAGTTTACTAATTTGTGTTGTTTAGAAAATAACCAAAAATGTTATTTGTTTATTGCTTTGGACGACGAACAAATCTCAATTGTATTGATTGGTAATAGAACGACGACTTTGAAATCACGTCTTTTCGTGTTTTTGTTTCTTAGAAGAAAGCCTACATGCAAAGGGGCATTACCTCCTCTTTCGGAACATTTACTATAAATTGTGAAACGATTAAATGCTCCATTAATACAATACAATATAATATAATTATTTTCTAATCATCATTAACCAAACTAATCCCATATTATATTTAATATTGATGTGATTCAGGCTAATTAACAACATATATTTGGTAATCTGACATACACATAAGCTGTAGTTTACAACGCATAGGTTTAAAGTCGTTTCCATATTTACTCTCAATTCATACGTGTCAAATACCAATTGGTTCACAATCCATTATTCTAAATGTATAAGCTAAGTAGCCAATTACACAATCTTGCTATTTTAGCTATTTTGTTTGTAACTGGGAATGGGATGGATGATGATTGATGAAGCCAAATAATATAATTGTCCAATACAAATTTTAATCAAGGAGGATTTCAATTTGTCGTCCATTGTTATATCCAAAATTTAGTTGTTGAATCTGACTAATTATTAATGTGGTGGAAGAACAGAAAATTGGTTTAATCAGTGTACATATGGTGAAAGAAAGAATGACGCTGACGCCATTGTTGAATAAACAATCTATTTATACCCAAATTAAGAGAATCATCAAAGTTACTGAGATTTTAGGATTTTCTATATATGTATATATATATTAACTTGAGAATGGTCCAATAGAAAGAAGAGGTTTTTAATATAAGAATTTTGAAGATATAAATATATATAATACATTATTACCACGTGTCATATAAATATCTAATTCAATTATAATTAATAATTTATAGGAAAACTGCATATTGAGAGGTTGTGGTTTATTTAGAAAAGTGATGAAATCAAATGAGAACCGTAGATCTTTTTTAATATTAATTATTGTTGTTGTTGTTTTTTTAAAAAAAGAATAATGGGAGGTTGAGGGGAAAAGGAAAGGGATCTACAAATTGAGTTTTTTTTAGCAACGTGAAACACGACGAAAGGAAAAATTTTCTTTATAAGGTCTGAATTCTAATATCCATGGAATGATGGGATTTTGGTTACTGTCTATACCAAAAAAAAAAAAAAAAATAAACTAGTGGTTGATCCCTGTAAGTAGAAGTTTGTAACTCACATGGATTTGAGACGATGAGTTACATGTAGTATCGTTTGAAATACTAATCCCTTCAGTTAATGGTTGTTACAAGAATATATTATATATTCCGTGTTTCGGTCTTATACCATCTCATTGTTTGAATACCCTCACTCACATGTCTTTACATAAATGATTTGAATCAAGTTCATTTTGTGATATGGTTTTATATCAAATCAATTCAAATCCAATCACTTGTAACAACTATGAAATGAGTCATATATGATCACCAGTATGTCAACCATATACTGTTTAAGTTTCATTAAATAACTTCTCTTGTCTTCCGCCAATAACTTAGTTTTTAGTTTATTGAATTTTAGTTATGTATGACATTTATTTATTAAATAAACGGGTTGTTTACACACAAACCACACGTTTAGAGCACAAATTCTAACAAATATGCTAGATTGTTGGAAGATAAATAGATGATTGTTTTAGCTTTGAGTGTTGAATAATTTCATGATGAATTGAATTTGGATTGATGGTTAACCACGTGACAAATTATTTGTGAATTCAATTGCATTTTCACTCATCTATATTCATTCTCTTAATCAATTAGCAAACGATTGAATGTTGTTATTGAGCCGAACTTTTTGCAGTGAGAGAGAAAATTTAGTTGAGATGATAGAGTAAAATGTTATCCAATCATGAGCAAAAATTAAATGATATGAAAATAATTAGAGTAGTAATTGAATGGTTTTTAATGGTGCAATTAGTATGAGAATTGTCTATTGGGAAAAGATTCGAATTAGAATGCTAAGGTTAGGATCATACTCAACTCAAGAAAAAATGAAATATTGAATTTTGACATTTAAGCTCTTACAATTTATAATTTATAATTAACTATCATTGATTGATAGATATCAACATTTGCAAAAGTTACAACGACGTAACAAAAATGTTGAATATTTACAACATTTGCAACAAAAAGAATATCAATACAAGAACCCCAATTTGAATGTTATTAAAAAAACTTCTTTAACAAGAACCTTACAAAAAAAAACTACTTAACACATCATTCACAATCAATTTGGAGTGACGAAATAACTTAGAAATTTTATCCAAAACCAAAATTGTCTACTAAGGTTATTATCATGCGATAATATATGCATTATAATCACTAAATATATAGATTAGGGATTTAAAGAAACATGCATTAAGGGTTTAGAGAAAAATGAGAAAGTAGGTTTTTGTTGAAATATGTTTGAAAAGGCTTAATTTAGTCGGTTATTGAATGCATTTATTGAATGTTTAGATTGGATATTAGAAATTGTATGTGGGGGTAGGAATTGCGACTAACTTTACTTCAATATTATTTATTTATTGCAACTTCTTATGATAGGAGACTTTCCTCTTTAGATCCCTCACTTTTATGAGATTATTTTTTTCTTATTTTAATTTTATAACATAATGTATCCTTTACTCATTTTAAATAATTAAATTTGAAACTAAATAAAAGTTGGTGGGACACAAATTGATTTTAGAGAAGCAAATTGACAAGTCTAGATGCGATCTTATTAATTATTTTGGTTCAATTAGATATTAAAATTTAAGTTTTAATTATGAAATAGACTTATTTTAGCTTAAGTGCTAGATAATACCCAAACTCAAGCTTACAAAATTGATTGAGAACTTTATAAATAGAAGAGTTTGAAGTCGGTTAGAACACGATTCCTTAACTTCTTATGAGATCGGTTAAAGTTTTCTAATTCTTTTAAAGTTATAACTTGATTAACCATCTTTCGAAACGGCATTAATGTACCTCATTGGACGACCATTGGAACAAATTTTGGGTGCAAATACCTATAATAATTTAAAACTTTGTAGTCATGGGTTATGTAAGGTTTTTTTCCCCTCTTTTTTTGGGTATTTGTGATGCCTAAAAACGAAGTTAATTCGTTTCTTTCCTGTTTTGGGCAATTAAAAAAAAAAGTTGGAATTTTGTTTGGAACAGTTATTAATAAAAAATTTAAAAAATGTGGAGGGGAGGAAGGTTACGTTAACCATGGTTAAAAGTATGGTGTTAGGTGGGTTTGACTGGTCGGGTTTGGTAGGCGTTGGTTCATTCACGCGCTTCTTTGCCCTTCCAATATAAACACACCCCTTCTCTTATTTCTTCTCTCTCAACGCCAACTCACAACCACCACCTCTTCTGCCACCGCCTTCCTCCACCGGAGTTCCGGCCTATTCTTCACTGCATCTATTCACATTTTTCACTCCATACTGTTACTCCCATTCTTAACCGGATTCCGGTGGTTTCTTAATTCCTTGGTCATATCCTCCACCGGATTCCAGTGAGGTTTTTTAAGTTTCTTTGGATTCGGACTCCATCATGCAATCGGAATCCAGTTCTATGAAGGCTTCTCCATTTGACTTCATGTCGGCTATAATTAAGGGCAGGATGGATCCGTCTAATTCTTCATTTCAATCGACTGGCGAGGGTGCCTCAGTTATTTTCGAGAATCGCGAGCTGGTTGCGATCTTAACTACCTCGATCGCTGTCATGATTGGCTGCTTTGTTGTTCTTGTGTGGCGAAGATCCGGAAATCGAAAAGTTAAGACTATAGAGCTTCCTAAGCCGTTGCTTGGGAAGGAGCCAGAGCCAGAAGTTGACGACGGGAAGAAGAAGGTTACGATATTCTTTGGTACGCAGACTGGTACTGCTGAAGGCTTTGCAAAGGTTTGCATGTGAAAACAATCGTAGGCGTTGAGAATTTTGTGTAACTCGTTCGTTTGTTTACTTTTTTTTTTTTTTTTTTTGGCTATTGCTTACGAGTGACTGCGATTGTTCTCAGGCTCTATCTGACGAGGCGAAAGCACGGTACGATAAGGCCAAGTTTAGAGTTGTTGATTTGGTAAGCTTCTTTTTCTTATTTTGTATCTGTGATGTTGGTGGATGGCATTTTGGCACAGTCTAGTTTTGATTGACGAACTATGGTGCTGACATTTCGAATTGGACCTTCTTGCGCAGGATGATTATGGGGCTGACGAAGATGAATACGAACAAAAATTGAAAAAGGAGTCTGTAGCTGTTTTCTTCTTGGCAACGTGAGTTTCAGCATACGCGCAAACTTTCAAACTTTTGTTTGGATCCCTCATCTTTATTTCAAGGTTTAAGTCGTCTGTTTTTAGTTTCTTTTAGTGGTTAATTGTTTATGAATGCAGGTATGGCGATGGAGAGCCCACTGATAATGCCGCAAGATTCTATAAATGGTTCACCGAGGTAAAACTTCTTTCGGCATATTTCGTTTTGTGCAAATCATTAGAATTGTTTTTCTGATCTAAATATGCATATTCATAGGGTAAAGAGAGAGGGGAATGTCTTCAGAACCTCAATTATGCAGTCTTTGGCCTTGGCAACCGACAATATGAGCATTTTAATAAGGTCTCAATGGTTCCTTCCAAATTTCTTGGCTTCAATTGTTGATTGTTGATTGTCCGTTGTCTGATTCAGATTCTGCTATGCTAACTAGATTCAACTTTTTTTTTTGGATGGTGACAAACAGATTGCAAAAGTGGTTGATGAGCTGCTTGAGACTCAGGGTATGCTCTTGCCTTCTTTCTGATGTTCATTTATTAGGAAACCGCAATGATAAAATTTCTTTGAGAACACGATTAAGCGAAGATTAATGCATCTTTGAAGATAGTTTTTATAAGTTTATTACGCTTGCCAATATAATTCTTTATTTTGTTTGCAGGTGGTAAGCGCCTTGTAAAAGTTGGACTTGGAGATGACGATCAGTGCATAGAGGATGACTTCTCTGCTTGGTATGGAGAAAGTTGATTTGTTTGCTGAGGTTTGTTAAAGAAGATTGGCAACTCATACTTTCATGGTTTACTAATTTTTTTAGGCGAGAATCATTGTGGCCTGAGTTGGATCAATTGCTTCGGGATGAGGATGATGCAGCAACTGTGACCACACCTTACACAGCTGCCATATCAGAATACCGAGTGGTATTCCATGATCCTTCAGATGTAACTGATGACAAAAAGAACTGGATGAATGCAAATGGTCATGCTGTACATGACGCACAACATCCATTCAGGTTGTGAGAAATTTGATGTGTTGTGTTTTGAGTTTAACTTGCACCTGTCTTTACCCATCTGGAAAATTTAGAAATAAGGAAAAGAAGTAGAATGAAAATCTAACTTATTGTTTTATTGCATGAAGATCTAATGTGGTTGTGAGAAAGGAGCTCCATACACCTGCGTCTGATCGTTCTTGTACTCATCTAGAGTTTGATATTTCTGAGTCTGCACTCAAGTAAGTAGCCTAGTTAATTGTTGGGATTGTTCTATATGTCTGTACTATAATTTAGTAGCATAACACCATTCTCTAACGTTTGTTCTCTTTCACCAGATATGAAACAGGGGATCATGTTGGTGTTTACTGTGAAAATTTAACCGAGACTGTTGATGAGGCTCTAAATTTATTGGGTTTGTCTCCTGAAACGTATTTCTCCATTCATACTGATAATGAGGATGGCACCCAACTAGGTGGAAGCTCTTTACCACCTCCTTTTCCATCCTGCACCCTCAGAACAGCATTGACTCGATATGCAGATCTTTTAAATTCACCCAAAAAGGTATGTTTTGGAGTTGTTGCTTCATGCTTCTGGTTCACTGGGAGATCTATCTGTCAACTGAGGTGATTAATCTAGTCTTACTTATGCCTTTTCAGTCAGCATTGCTCGCATTAGCAGCACATGCTTCAAATCCTATAGAGGCTGACCGATTAAGATATCTTGCATCACCTGCTGGGAAGGTATTGATTTCTATCAGAAAATAAATTGGACACGTTTCTGCTTCTCTAACCTCACCCACTTACTTATTTGGTTAAAAACTAAAAATCGTGTAGGATGAATATTCTCAGTCTGTGGTTGGTAGCCAGAAAAGCCTGCTTGAAGTCATGGCTGAATTTCCTTCTGCCAAGCCTCCACTTGGTGTCTTCTTTGCAGCTGTTGCACCACGTTTACAGCCTCGATTCTACTCCATATCATCATCTCCAAGGTATTTACAATTTCCCTACCCTCTCCTTTAGCATTTTTTATTGTCTATTGAAACTTCTTTAACTGGTTTGGTATATAATATCCAAGAGAATTTTGTGTGATTAGAACCAAACAATTTGTTTATTTTCATTACATAAACGGAGGCTTGCAATGTGCAATGTATAGAAGTTCTTACCTGCTCCAGTTGGTTAGAAAACTAACATTTTTAAATTTTCTATTGTTTTGGAAAAGCTTATTATTTCTTAAAGATAAGTTGCAAGGAAGGGAATATAAGTTAGGATTTTAGGCTGAGTTGATTAGAATAAAGATTTAATGGACGACTGTTTGGTGAAATGATTTTGGAAAGAAATCACTTCTCCTAAATTGTCATTTTGTCTAGGCATATTACTGCACGATGCATCTTTCCTATCATCCATGTATCTCTCTTTTCATCTTCCTTTCTCTCCTTTTCAAAGTTCTCTTTATGCTGAATCTTCGATATCTTTGTGCCTTTAACAGGATGGCTCCATCTAGAATTCATGTTACTTGTGCTCTTGTCTATGACAAAATGCCAACTGGACGTATTCATAAAGGAATTTGCTCTACTTGGATGAAGGTATGTAAAATGAAAGACATAATCCCGAGAAGCTAGTATTTTTCAGAGAGTTATCCAATATTAGATGAATAGCAATTGTCCTGAATGTTTAGAGTTCTGAGCATCTTTAGATGTTTATTATGTAAATGATTCATGTTAAACTTCAGATGTTATGGATCATCATACAATAGCTCGGATATCTTTTTTGCTTGATATGTTAACAAGTGAAGGTTTCCACTGGGAAATTGGTGTAGGGTTTTTTTTCTTTTTTTTGTGGGGATACAAACACACAGTGATTTCTAACCTCATTTTGATTTGTATTTTATTCTGTTTCCTGATGACTGCTTTTAAGAGATTTAGTTCATCAATTTTCTCGTTGGTTTCAGATATTAATTAGTGATTGGCAGCTCATATCATAGATTGCCTCCTTCTGGCTATGAGAATCTAATAATTATTCTGCATTTTTCAGAATTCTGTGCCCATGGAGAAAATCCATGAGTGCAGTTGGGCTCCAATTTTTGTGAGGCAATCAAACTTCAAGCTTCCTTCTGATAGTAAAGTGCCTATTATCATGGTTGGTCCTGGAACTGGATTGGCTCCTTTCAGAGGTTTCTTACAGGTTTCAACTCGCACACTCCCCTTTGATTTTCTTCTACTTGAACTTTTGCGCTTCTAGAAAATAAACAAGTCGAAATATTTTATCTTCAGGAAAGATTAGCTTTGAAAGAATCTGGAGTAGAATTGGGGCCTTCCATATTGTTCTTTGGATGCAGAAACCGTGCAATGGTATGCCAAGTTCCTAGATTCAAGCTTGTACTTCGGCTATTGAAGAAATACATAGTTTATTTATAGATTTTCAAACTCATGCTTTTTATCTACTTTTGAAGGATTATATATACGAGGATGAGCTGAACAACTTTGTCGAGACTGGTGCTCTCTCCGAGTTGGTTATCGCCTTCTCGCGTGAAGGTCCAACGAAAGAATACGTGCAACATAAAATGACAGAGAAGGTGAAAAGACAATCTTAACAACCTATATAAGATTTCGGATTCATCATGGAGGAAGATATTAAAAAGCATTTTTTTTCTCTCTTTAAATATGCAGGCGTCAGACATCTGGAATTTGATATCACAAGGTGCTTACTTATATGTATGCGGTGATGCAAAGGGAATGGCTAGAGACGTCCACAGAACTCTCCACACCATCGTGCAAGAACAGGTAGTTTCACAAGTCATAACTCAACCAATAAAGTCATATATTTTATACGCAGTCTCGAACAATCAATTGTTAGGCCTATTCGCTAACTACGGATGTCGATTTCAGGGATCTCTTGACAGCTCGAAAGCTGAGAGCATGGTGAAGAATCTACAAACGAGCGGAAGGTATCTGCGTGATGTGTGGTGATAAAACTGCTCAACCCATGTGATCTCCAGAAAGGCATAATAATTAATAAGAAAAAAGTAAATGTGGTTGAATTAAATTATTATTGAGGTTCCTATGTCAATCACTTGGATTGAGACTTTTGATGGGTCTTCTTCTTAGCGAGGCAGAGGTTATGGAATTCTCTTCTTTTCTATCTCCCCATTTTGATCTACAGCTAAACATGAAGGATTCTTTTGTTCTTGTAATTTATAAAATACAGAATGTAGTTTGTCATTAGTTAGAGCTCTCGTTTCTCTTAGTGTTATTGTATCAACCAACAATATGGTTCAAACTTCAAATTCATATATACTTTGCTGTAATATTAAACGGATCAAATAATTTCCAATTTTGTCTTCATACTTTGTGCTCTCTCTCTCTCTCTCACTCACTCACTCACAATTCTGTTTACTAATTCGCTTGTCTTCCCAATTGGATTCGTTGTCACTGTAAACATACTTTGTGCTCTCTCTCTCTCTCTCTCTCACTCACTCACAATTCTGTTTACTAATTCGCTTGTCTTCCCAATTGGATTCGTTGTCACTGTAAAAATGGAGCATGTAAACATCAAGCACGTGACCCATATTCGATTCCATGGTGAGATTGTATTCCATAAAAACGTGACCCATATTCGATTCCATGGTGAGATTGTATTCCATAAAAATGATACTGCAGAAGCCACTCAATATCAGAGCCAGGTTTCGATCCTGGGACCTGTGGGTTATGGGCCCACCACGCTTCCGTTGCGCCACTCTGATTTTTTGTTATATAGAATGAACCAAAATAGTTAAATAAGAAATATGTGAGTGGTACGTCTCTAATTTATGACTTTGTATTTGTGGGTGGAAATATATTACATCAAATGAATTCAAGTTGAAGAAGAAAGATTGAAATCTTTAATGACTTGATGGATGGATTATGTAAGGTTGGATACGAAGGAAGTAGTTAAACTAAAAATATGCATATGTGGTGGAGAGATCTCAACACAACAACTAACCAAGAAATGTAAGTGCCGACGTGGTGTGTAATTGGCCGTTGGTTTATTGGTTGAGTATTATGTGGGTGTGTGTGTTTTGATGGAATGAAGGTGAGCCTAAATGCCAAGTTGCCTTTATAGTTGGGAACTTCCACCTACCACCATGCTCCCTTCCCTTTCCACACATAACATCTTTCATGCTTCTTTGTTTGGAGCATTGTATTAAATTTTCATTGGTACATCCTGTTTTATAAAAGAAATTTTACACGGTTGACATTCATGTAAGAATGAATAGACATTTCTATTAAAAAAGACGACAAAATGTCACTGTCTAAAAGTAATTTAAAGAATAGGCATTTTGGTTTTCTTTAACTCTTTTTTAAGACATATAATGAAAAATTATTATTTGTATTACGATAGACGGTGACTTTTGCTATATTTATATATATTTCATCAATTTATCATTATTTTTTATCGTACCGTTAGATTCAGCATAGTCGAAAGTTCAAATCTCTATACTCCAAATATTAGTTTAATTTAAATCTCAATATTCTCATATTTGTATCTCATTCAATCGTTAGGATATCGTTATTTATTTCATGTTGATATCGTTGTTTATTTCATGTTGTTCATATTTAAGTTTAACATTTTGCACAAAAATACAACATTCAAATGATTAAATAAATAAATTAAAAAATCGAGAGAAATTCGAACTGAACTAAGCTCATTTTAGCCGAATACATTTAGTTTTATTATATGAACAAATAGACCAAAGTAATAACAATAATAGTAATAAATGTGAGATTCTGATCAACAATTACAACAATTTTGAGATTCATCTCTCTGTTAAGATCAATAGATAAGCAAGTCAAAAAGGAGAAACTGCAACATTAGTCCCATTTCAATCATAGAAATTGGTAATCAATGTTCATAGTTTAGGCAAGAAAGGCCAAGCAAACTAATAAATAACTTGATGGGAGCCTTTCTCTTGAAATGTGGAGAAAAAGAATCTAACCATTCTATTGAAATGGTGAGTTTTGTATCTCAGCAGCATGAACCCAATGTGAGGACCTAGCTTTCTGAATCTTCAAAAGGAGGCAGACCCCATTCCTTGGGGTTGAAATCCAAGAGGGAACTCAATACCTGATTTGCATTGCCATGATGAGAACTATCCAACCTTGGATCTGGAACCATAATTACCTTCCTGATTATCAATGTCAACACAAGTTTTTCAGCCTCCATTGCAATAATCAGAATTGTAACAATCAAATTATGATTCTATTTTCTATTCCTTGTTACTTCAATTTTTGTTTTTGTACTTTGTAAACATATTGATTTAGGTTTGTGTCATAATTCCAACCTATGACAATGCGTATGAGGCACCTTTATATGTCATATGCATGCATATGAAAGTTGAGGTGCTCACTGCTACATGATTTTATGTCAGATTCTAATTATAATTTGGAGTTAGACTAAACTGAAACATTTACAAAAATACAAAGGACTGATATGAATATAGGGACAAGTATCAAAAGGAGAAAGGTTGAAGGTCTAGAAGTATAATTTAATCAATCTTTGAATACATTTGTTTTCCCAGTAAACCTATAAAGGATTCTGAAACTAACAGATCATCTTCAAAAGAAATTGCATATTTGAGTTTAGACAATAATGCAGAACCCAAAAATATTTTAGTTTTAAAATTAAGGAAACCTATTTTGAAAATACAGAATATGCAAAGCTGAAAGCACTGGCAAGAGTTTGAGATGTTAGTCAAAATCAATCTTTCACAACCATAAACTGAAATTATCAACCAAAAAGAGAACGAAATGGAATTAAAATTTTCGTACTTCTTATAGAGCAATGAGTTCTCGAGTACTGATAGCCTTAACAATTGCCTACATTGTATAATTATATAGACCAGAATGAATGGAATTTTGAAATGAAGAGTTTTGACATTGCATTTGGTTTGGATTTATTAGAAATCACTAATTAGAATTAGAAGGAAGAAAAGAGGCAAGATTCAATATGGGACAGGAAAAACGAGCAATTCAAAGGAGTTGGTTTGGTACCGCAAGTATCAATTTTCCACCATAGGATCAATATGGAACAGCAATATACTTCACATTGAAAACTTTGGTTATCCAAAAAACAAAGAAATTATTGAAAACTAAGGTGGGTATGTACTATCAAAGATCAAGTGTTAATTGAAAACATGAGGTGCTGCGAAGGCTATTGAGGTAAAGTTAAACAAATTGGGGGATGACTTTCCTGGTGTTGTCAAAATGTTAAAATAGTAAACACATTAATGCTTAAAACTTTAAATTCCACAACTTACATTCCTGCATTTTTAGCTGCAAGAACACCTGAGGGGGCATCTTCAAAAACAAGGGTTCTTTCCGCATCCACTGGAGCATCCTGTTTAAAAAATGTAGCATAGCCATCGTCAAATTGTATGATAAAAGAAAAGAAAAAGAAAAGGGAAGCACTTGAATGCTAGTAACTGAAAGAGTGAACCATGAGTTTAATTCGAAGTTACAGCCATACCGCAAATCTTTTAGCAGCTGCAAGAAATATATCCGGCGATGGTTTCCCTTGTTTAACCTCTGGATCATCACCAAGAACAATGTGATGCATCAACTTAAAAAGTTCACCATGTCTTTGTGTTTTAAGTTCAAAATGACGTCTATGAGATCTGTTGAGAATTATCAGATAATAAAGGTATAGATACAAACACTACAAAAAAGACAAGGAACAATGATTTGCACAAGATGGCTGGAATTCATGATATGAAAATCTGCCAAGCAATGAAATATCATATAAAATTAAATATACCCGGTGGCCAAGCCAAATGGTACTCCTTTTGCATGAAGATGTCTGATCAACCGGCTAGCTCCTACAATAAATAGGAAAAAATGGTGTTAACTGAAAGCAATTCATGATAATGAAAAATATTAATTCAGACATAAACCACAAGAACAGATATTGTTTAAGTGAGGTCGTACCACTAGCTGGTGAGTGGAAAGAAAGCACAGATATCTAAGAACAGGTGATCTAGTGAGAGGAATTGAGCTAAATTTGTCAGGTGGCTAAGAAAAAGGATGGAGTGACTTTAAGCTAAGCATCAAGTTTCCATGTGTGGGAGACCTGTCTCTCTCATATACGCTTAGCTTAATTAGTCCCTATTCTCATCTTAAAAGTAGAAGATATTATATTCCACTTTTTGTAGGAACTGGCGAATGTTAATAAATCTGCAAATTAGTGAGATTTGCTTGTCTAAGAGGCCCAGATCGAAATCTCCGATCATTGTTCTTTTTTTCTTTTAGTAATATAAAACTATCTACTCTATTGAAGTATATGTTCATCTTAACCCTCCACTCAATCAAATCCCATTTTTCTCTCACCTCTTCTTCCTCTTTTTGGTACGAGACTTTGTGAAAGTGGTAGCTTTTATTGAACTAAAAATCCTGAAAAGAATCTATGTCTAATTAAAGTTCAAGTTTGGTATGTTAACAAAGTGAACTTTCTATCATTTTCAGCTGAAACAATACCTGAGGCTTGTTATTTTGTTGGTGCAACAGCATAATAAATCTAAAGTATACCCCCATCTATCAAACAACGGTGTGGAACCAGTTCTCAGGAAAGATTAGGGGTCTCGAGAATCCAATAAAGTAATCAACCATATAGAGAAAGCTTAAGCGAGAATGCAATAGTAAGCAGTTAACTGGTAAGTTAAGGGCAAGGGGGAATCAAACATGACCTGTCTCATTCCATTTCTATTTTCAAAGTGGGAAAACTCCCTCTTTCTACAGTAGAACTTACAGCTAAAGGGTAACAAACATTTATAGACTCTGCTTCAATAGGAAAAATCCAACCTTTACCTCATTCTTCAAAAAATAACATCCCTTTGTTTGGAAAGCCAGAATGTAATTCACAACTCAGTCCTACTACAGTGCATGAAGAATCATCAGATAAAAACATTTCCAAATGTATAGCTTTCTAAAATGATTTCCTAACTGTTCACCATAAAAATTTGCCTCGCTATAAAAGGTACTATCAATCAATGTACTTTTCTCCGAATCATTTTTCAGATTTAGGCAAAATCCATTGGAAAATTTCAAATCCCTTGTAAGACATCATTTTCATTTTTCATTCACAACATCGTTGAGGTTTGCTTTGGCATCTCTCTCAAAATTATCACAAACAGAGTGAAATCTGACATAATTATAGAAACTTGATCATCAGCATCTAAAGTGCTAATACTAACCTGGCATAAGCTCACTTTGCGGAAACAAGCTTCGTAGCATGTCTTCTCTTTCCACAAGAAAATCCTCCGGACTAAGAGAATCACTAATCCCACTCTCTTCAACAAAGACCCGAGCAGCTTCTATAGCTTTCCTGCCCATCATCTTTGCCTTAAGTGACCAATCAAAAGTTTTATCATACCTAGCCAGAATTTTCTCTTGTACTTCAGTGTAAAACCCCTCAGTATCTGCCGCAGAAGTGTTCCCAATTAGTTCATAAAAATTTAACACAAAGTCTATGCAGATCTAGTAGAACAGTTAAACAAGCACATCATATGCTATACCGAAAAAGCATTCAGGCCCAGTTTAATCAAGTGGTGATCAAATCAAACTTTCAATTTAATTACATAATTTAGCTTTATAGGATGAGTGTTAACGCCGAACCAAAATAGAATAAATAAGTAAGAAGCAGCAGAGAAGGATATGGAAATATGATGGAACAGATCTGAAAGATGGAAATAATACAATAGGAAATGAAAACACAATAATAACGGAGAAATTTACCCAATAAGAGTCCGTCCATATCAAAGATAACGTGAGTAATGGATCCTTCGGAAGAAGTGTCGGGGGAGAGAGTAGCCATTGAAACTGTGATTGGAGTGCGATTTGGGAATTGGAATTGAGAAGAACGGAAAATATTGGAATTGGGAAAACGTATGAAGTGTTGAAAGAGTCTTGTTGGAGTGGAAGAGGGGCTTTGCAAAAATTGAAGCATCGAACACAACAGAATAAAATAAAGTGTTGAGGCCTTTGCCAATTTATTAGCGGGAATCAGATGGGAAATTCACAAAACTCCAACTATTTTCTTTTTATATTTGAAAACTAACTTCGTTTTTCTAAAACTCGTAATTTTGTTTTTTCGATCAAAATTGAGCTCGACATTCTTTCAAAAGAATTAAAAAAGTTTCCGATCTCTCTGCCAAATGCATCACATATATGAAGTTTTTGTTGAAAATTTAAAGAAAATAGCAAATGATCGAATCACGCCGTAACCTTTATTTTCTAATTTTAAAAGTCTTATATTAATATATTTCATTCATTAAAGTAATGAAATTTCTCGGTCTCTCTCGATCGCACTCGAGATAATGTCTTTTATTAAAATAAAACAATTATTACCTTTTCTTTTACTTCTATTTTCAAAGATGTTGTAAGAGTATATTTTAACCAAAAATCTTGAGCTTTTTTTTTCTTCTTGTTCTACAATTAACTTTCTTTGTTCATTATCTTTCGTAGAGAAAAGATTATAGTTTTTCTTTTTGTTATAACCCGGACCGGCCCACTTGGAAAACCTTGGTTTGGGTTACTATATTGAGGCCCAAGAGTTTGGTGAGCCCAAGTAAACAAAGTGGAAATGCCTCGATCCAAATAATCAATTTTTGAGAGAGTATATATGTATGTATGTACATAATATATTTGAAAGTCTCAAAATCCAATCCAGAACAGGTAAGAGATACAATGATTAAGAATAAATTAAATCACATTTGTTTTGCATTAAAAGCTCTATACACATTGAGATTTTATATGCATTCCCAATCTTATACAACAAACTAACTAATTAAGTTATTTGTTATTATAACAACCATTATAGAACATGCAAACTTAATTCTAGAAGTATAACATGCTTGAACATCTTAAGTGAAAAAGGATCATATACATCTCACTGAGTTTGATAATCAAGTCCCAAGCAACCAGTTATCTAACCTTTCTTGAATAACCCCGTTAACATTGTAATACCTCTTAACATAGATTTCTAGGGAATATCCACTCTAGTATAAATAAAGAAGCACCCCCACCACGTAGGTTTTGTAGTCTTCTTCATGTTTAAACTAAATACCACTTTAACACTAATAGCACTTAAGCATCAAAGCATCAAACAAAATACTAATAGTGTGAGATTCTATGTCATCTACTGAAATCACTCAACTCAAATTTGTCATAAACAAAGCTAGTGGTCAAGTGTGGCTATATATGTATATATCAATGATATGTGATTTGACTGAAAAAGCAGATGTTTAAAGCAAACGCTATAATATCGAAGAAAAAATAATTATCATAGATTAAATTTAAACATGTTTGACTCCAAACCACATGTATTATAGGTCGTACGCAAAAATAGCCATTTTAAAATTTTAAAATAATGAAAATAGCAAAATTTTCACTTTCTTTTCTTTCTTTTTGAATAAAGTAAATTCTTAGAGAGAAAAGGCAACAGAATGATGTCATAAATAAGAATTTAAAAAAGAAATTTGTTACGATACTGATAGAAAGAAAGGAAAAAGGAAAAAAGAAAAAGAAAGAGATTATTAGGTGACAAATGTAAAGTAGAAGGAAAGGAAAGTTGATTGGTATGTGACACACTTTTATTTACTATATTGATCTTACAAAATAATATCATTTAATTACACACTTCTAAGTGTAATCAATGTGTTCAACCTCACCTAGTCAACATCTTTTAGTTTCACTAATCACCCTTTATTTTCTGACTTCTGACATTGACACATGTGGCAACATCTGCAGTCTATTCTTCTTTTTAATTTATATTAATTTTATGATTGTATATATTATTCTTAAAATATAATTTCATTTGAAGAATTCATATGATGTATTTATTACAATCCTCATAGTCAAGATTTTTCATGATATTCAGCAACAAAATATAATATTTGAAATAACATACTAGCGCACGATAGATAATCTTTCTTGGTAGCTTCATATTATGACAAATATGTTTTTGGAAGGTTAGTTTGACTATATATTAAAGATGTTAATGCCAAATTTTAAATGAAAAGTAATACATATGATCTTTTGTAAATTTGTAATTCAGAGAAAGAATAACCTACAAAAACAAAAAAATAATTATATTAATGATGTTTGGAAGACCTTTTTTATAATATTTTATTGAATTTAACTTTAACTTAAAATTTTCAAAATACTATATTCAAATTTATTTGATTCACTTCTATATATATTCAATGGAATAAAATTTTAAATATACAATTCAAGTATTATTTTTGAATGGTAAACAATAAAAGAGTGTTTAAGTTAACAACTTAAATTAAATGTTAGAGAAAAGGTCAAATAAATAAACAATATGAGAAAAAGAAAAGAAAAATGTGCACAAAATTCTACAAATTGCATTTATGTAAACTAAGGTCTCTGTCTCCTCAAGCAAATGCTTCCTTTTCTTCCCTCATCTTCTAGAAATTAAATTTGCGGAAGCCATCGCTGCCGAAGGCTTTACATTTTTATTGGCTCAAACCACAAGTTTCTAACAAAACAAAATACTTCAATTTTCCGTAACCTCCAATTTCAACTTTCCTTTTCCATTTCTTTACCTTTTTTAATTCTTTATTTTACGGTTTATAAAAAAATGAGTTCTTTAATTTAAATTAATTTTCCTATTTTACAAAGGCTACATTTAAATCAAGGGTTTTTTGTTAAAATAAAATAAAATAAAATAAACTGTCGAGTATCGATAATATATACGAGCAGGCGTAATCAATAGAGATTTATTAATGTATTGATAGAATCTTAAATTTTGTTGTATTTTATAAATATTTTTAATATTTTTATCATAATACTTTTTTAAAAGAGTTATTTAATTTTTCATTCTCGTAATGTTTTTTTTGTCTAGAAGAGTATTTACTGATGATTATTTTAATTTGTCAGTATTGATTTACAAAATTAGAAATGACGTGATACTTTATTTGCTTTTTTTTTTTCTAATGAGATTTGCTGAAGGAGGAATGACATAATACTTTATTGATAAGATTTTATAATTCTGTTTTAAAATCTTGCATTAGACTCAATTGAATTTTAAAAAAAATAAAATCATAACTCTCTCTTAAATATTTAATTAACTAATCATTTTAAGGGTTTTCGTTTTTTAATAGTTATGAAATTTTAAATATATTTATTTTTTTATTTCTAAAACTTTTAAACGTTTAAATCATTTTTATTATAAATAAAATGTGACCACTGTTTGTCTTATAAATTTGTTTATATTAATCTTTGGATCTTGTATATTATTTTGAAAATTTTTGTACTAGTATAGCTTATAAAGTTTGAAGATGAAGACATGATATGTGTATATTTAATAGCGTAAAAGTAATTGCATTTATAATTATTCTAATTTCTTATTTGATGATCAAATCTTGCAGGTGTCTTTTTCATTATAAATCTCTCGTGGACTTGAGTCTTGATATTCGAAGCCACTTTTGTTAATCTAGTTTTGCTCTTTTAACTAACTTATGTGAAAGATTCTCACGTTGCTCTAGTATGGAAGCTACTGCATTTCAAACAATTAAGTTAAAAAGAAAGTAGTATATGGTTTAGCCATCAATCACTGCTATTTACAATATACTTTCTCTAACAATTCAATGTAGTTACATGTAAATCTAGTAGTGTTAGAAGTTTTATGGTGTTCGAGACTATAAGGCATTAGATCAAGTGCAACTGATCACGGTTAATTATATTTCGTATGATATATATATTTAATAGTTTTGCTAGTCTACCTAGAACTCGAGACTCTTTGTACTTTAAGATGTCCATTCTACCATATTACCTTCTAATTTTTTTTATATTAAATTTAAGTCTTCAGTAAATCTTCAATCTTCGGTAAGATATTAATAAAAAAAACGGTCATATGATTAAATTTTCCCCAAACAGAAAAGTTTTCCTAAAATATTTTATACTCCAAAATAAGATTTTCTTTCCTTAATTAATCTGCAAGAAAAAGTTCAAACTTTGATACTAAAATCCAAACATTAAAGGAAACATTGATATCATCTCTCTCTCTTTATCTCTAAATTTTGTGCATTTATATATCATTTTCATCGTCACAGATTTGCATAATTCCAAACACACCCTTTTTCCTTTTATCTTCCTTCTTCCACACAATCTCCATGGACGACACCTCCGAATCCAATCCCTTAACCTCTAAACGCAATCAACACGAAGACGATAACGATTTTGAATCCGACGACGAATCTCTCTCCTTCTCCGATCTTCCCATGGACAGAGAAAACTCCGACGCCCATACTCATCCCGATAGCTTCCGCAAGAATTCACGTAGGTCCTCCTCCGAACCTCTTGATCTCTTCGAATTCTTCACCGCTGGACTCATCACTTCCGAGATTTCTCCCGCAGAGGATTTGATCTTCTGCGGTAGATTGCTCCCTCTCAACAATGATCACTCTACGCGTATTACCGCCGATAAAAGTTCCTGGAAGGAAGAGATTAGTCGAAAACAAACTGTATTTCGAAAACGCTCAGAATCATTGTCCGGATTGCAGAGCTCTGTTTCTCGATCCAACAGTGCGAAATTCAATCTCAAACGGAATAGCCGATCGCTTGATTACCGTAGGCTGTATCGTCAATCAAATTCGATTTTCTCACCGACGGCTGAAATCGATCGTAATTGTTCGATCAAAACTGGTCTGAAGCCTGATTCACTGAACAAAAGGACCTCGTCGAAGCCGCGGTGGTATTTGTTAATGTTCGGAATGGTGAAGTTTCCAGCGGAGATGGAGCTTAGCGACATTAAAAGCAGACAAGTACGCCGGAGTTCGTCGACGCTTTTTCCAACAAACGAAAGCAAAAGTAAATATCACTGCGGTTGGAGCTCCGGCGAGGCGACTTGGAGGATACTTCGAGCGCTTAGCTGCAAGAACCACGCTAGTGTAGATGTAACGGCGTCGTTAACTGCCTAACGTATATTTTCACGTGGATAGCACGTGAGTGGCAGTTACATTATCATTGTTACTATATTGCCCTCGCTGATGTTGTGACATTCAAGTACCTCATGAAGGTTAGTTTGGTAATTTGATATTAAATATTCTTCACGTCCAAGGGAGGATAGTGTACAGTGGCGGAGCGTGGTTGATGATGGTGCGCTCTTCTTCTATTATTATTATTATTTGCATTTATTTTGATTTTTATATATATAAAAGAAAAAAAAAGTTTGGGTTATTTAGTTGGTGACAATTGACATAGAGATGAATGAGAATCACGAGAATCCCGACGAATCATAATCATAATTGTTAGAATTTTTGTGATATATATAGTTTTTATTTTTCTCAATTTTTCTAAAATTCAAGTTTGGTATTTCTTAGTAAATGCACTTCACCTTTGAAAAAGATCCAACACAAGTATATTTATTATTCTTTCATTCGTCGTTCCATTTAGGTAATAATATTAATATAGTATGAAGATTTTTTCTTTAGAAGAAAATTTTAAAATGTGATTCTTTTGATGGTTTGCATCATTGTGGATGTGGAGTACAGTGGCATGTTTTATTCAACTTGTCCTCTCTCTCCAAATTTTTGGTAGATGGTCTTCATCATCTACTAACTTTATTGTAAGTTGTAGGAAAAAAAATATACAATTTCGATCTCTAACCTAACAAATAAAATCTAAATATTTGTAAATTCTGAAAAGGAAAAATGTGTTTGTTTGAGAAAAGGGAATTGGAATGGTAATTAGTTGTACTTTTTATGAAAAGAATGGAATGGAGTAGTGTTGAGGAAGGCTTCTCAATTCCGTTGTAATAATTTTGATTTGTAATGTCCAAAAAGTTGTCCTCGGGGAACCTTAATATGTTGGGGGGAAGATTGATGATTATACTTTATTATTATAGGGCATTGGCAATATGTTTGTTTCATTCACGCGGAGTATAATGTCAACTAGACAACATCATAGCTTTCTTATGTGCATAATGGGAGTTGTGAAATTAAAATGTATTGATTGAAGCGTATAGAGGAATTTTTATGGTCCTCGCTGTTTAACGAAATAAATCATTTCTTCAATGTTATGATTGATGCCCATAAAATCATGGCTTCAGCTTGATGGAAAGGAATTCATTTAGATAGCTTACTTTAGTACTTTATCTATGCAGTTATGTGCAGATTCAATGTTGTTATCTTACTTAAGAATGTGCTTTTAGATGGATGATCAAATAGACGTTCAATTTTGCAGCTAATAGATTTTTTTGGGACTTCTAAGTGTCTAATATGTTCTGAAAACAAATCATTAACCTATTTGATCAGCCCTATTAAAACTGTTTAGATTTGTTTAGATTTTTACTAGGAGTACAGTTGAATTTTATATATAATGGAAGGATTAATTTTTTTAATTCAAATTGCCAAAAAGATCTATTAGACACTTGATTGAAAATGGAAAGAATCTAATTAGATATTCAAGAGGTGTTTAAGTGAAAGGAAAGAGTCAGAGAGTTGTAAAAGCTTGTGGTTAAGGATGCAACAAGCTAAAATATAAAATGATATTTTTTTAGTTGTGGACTCACTATGACTTCAACTTCGACTCTTTGGGTAAAACACATTACACTTGTAAAATTCAAGAACCCAGCAAGACATAAACTTGAAAGTTTTGAAACTTAAACTTATAATTAAACTTGGGATATTACAAACAATTTGGCTAGCCACACCAAACAAAGGAGAGATTAGAAGTGCCTTCACAAAGATGAAATAGATATTAAACCAAAAATAGTCATAATGAAACTAAACTTGGGTGTATTGAAGGAGAGATTAGAGGTGCCTCCCAGTATTCGTTTCATTCATATATCATGCTCCCATCCCATATTTTTCATTGACGATTGTTAATAGGATTTTAATTATAAATAAAAGCACGTTAATTTGTTTTGAAGTGTCAAAACGCGCATTTTGACAAATCTCACCGAACAACCCCCTCGACACTACAACATTTGGACGTCAAAGAGACTTGTAGAAAATTAATTTCTAGGTAGTATTGAACCTATAACCTACAAGTCATCTATTGAGACTCTCATTTTTTATCACTAGACCCATGTATGATAATAGTTTTTCAAGGTATATCAAATTAAGTTCTTAAACCTCAGAACACTCTTCTAAGTTCAACAAAACACGCTGTGGTTATAAATTAGTAGGTTAAAAAAAAGGATGGTCAAAAAGTACATAGAAACTCTATTTTAACTACATGAAACCTGAAAGCTTTGGGTACTGCCTTCTCTAAAAAAAATGGCAAAACCATCCACAAACCAGACCAATGTAGAATCGGAGAATTGAGACTTTGTTTTTCCACCCTTCTACTTGATCCATAGCATAGTCACAAAAAAATAATTGAATGTTGAAGATTAGCAAAATCCAGGCAAATACTGAGAGTCATGAACAAGAATTCTTTATTCTACGCCAAAGAATCGACCTAGAAGTACAAGGAAAAAGCAAAGACCAGTTCTTTCACGCTTTAAATTTACCATTTGATAAGATCAAAGAAATTGAGTTGATAAGGTTTAATAATGTAATTGGTAATAGAAAAAATGAAGTGCTGCAACTCATCATCTATATGACATATGACTTGGCCAATAGAAGAAATAAGAGTCGATAGGGTTTTAGTATGATAGGAATGCTATGAGACAAAATGCTATACTGATAAATTAAGAATAGTATACATTAGTAGGGGTACATTTGTATTGGGCAAATTATAAGTTATATAGATGGAAGGAGTGAATGAGATGGGCACTGAAGAGGGGGAGAGTCCAAGCATCTCGTTTTACTTGGATTATCTAGTACTTCTACATTTTTCTTATTTCATAATAATTCAGGGTGTCGGTTTGGGTTCAAAATTAGAATAACACCGAGGGAATTACAGAAGAGACCTTCATGACCTCAGTGGATAGCTACAGTTGAACATCTAATCTAGCTATCAAGCTCCAGAAGAGGGACACAAAGTCTTTTGTTCCAACAAAAAAGATTATACGCAAGGAAAGTAGTTAGTTTCATAAAATAACAAGGGCCGAGAGGCACAATTAAAGAAGTACAATCTTTTAAACGTCTAGTGGGTACTACAGATCAAAATCTAGTGTCTAACAATCAACGTATAGTTCAAAAGGCTCAGAACCTTCATCAGATAGATAATAAAGGACATATTGAGATCAATAAAAGATTACCGATAATTTAACGTCTCTACAGCTTGTGAAAAGCTCCTACCCTCCTACATACATTTCTTGTAAAAAAATCAAGCATAGTTGATTGGTGAAGCCAAAAGAATTCGGTAATGTACAATCATATTATATCAGAAAAAACAAAATCATATGTTCACAAATGAAATCAATGGAAAAATGATAGACAACTTTCACGAACCCCAAATCTAAATTACAAGCTAAGCCGGTACAAACAAACCTAAAACACATACCTCACTGAAAATACAAGAAAAAGAAAATATAAAAACATGTGTAAGGTAAAATACCTCGAGGCTTCAGTTGCACGTATAAACTCCAGACTCAAACTTGTGATCTGTCTCGTAGAAGTCCGTTTTACCCTCAGTAGCTGGCCGTAAAGAAATCCCGGATAGTGATCTATAACTCTGAACCGAAAATTTCACATAACCAACTACTTCAAGCTCTTCTCCTTCATCTTCCTCGTTCCTATCCACAGGCATCCTTGCTCTCAATAGACCTGGAGAACCCTTCAAAGAAATCTCAGGGACATGCCATTTTAATTCTTTTTCGGACCTATTCAATATAGCTTTTGGAGACACCTGCAACAATGAAGGATCAACTGGTAGTTTTAGAGTAAAAGTCACGTCAGTCAAAGGTTGCGGCAAATCAGGGTTCGCAGCGAATTGAATCATCACAGAGAGTAAAGTCCCCCTATGGCGCTGTATGAGACGAACCCTCAAAGGCAATGGGGTTAATCTAGGTAGCAAACTATACTTAATAATTGGTATAGGTTCATTTGAAGGTGCTGTACGCACGTGAAACATTCCGTTTCCAAGACTGCTAACACGAGAACCCTGCACAACAAATCTCTTAACTGAAGCAGTATCCTCAACACGAAATGAAAACTCTGTTTCTTTATCATCCGAAGTTTTGGGTGGCAAAGTTTTCAAATATACAACTCCCATCATTCCTACTCTTGCCAACAGCGATTCTCTGAACTCCGCACTAATTTGTTCTATGATATACATTTCGGGTCCCTTCATTTCAGTCTTAGTCACCAAATTCTCAAGTGGCGTTCCTTTACCAGTAGCATCAGCAACAGCTACTTTCGCTCCATCAGGTCCGGTCTGCAAGAGTTCCAAGCCACCGAGGCCTTCTGTTTTTTTAACCTTCTCAGGACCCACGAACTCAGATGGATCTAATCCTCCACCCCAAGCATCGCTGAAGCCCTCAAACGTTTCTTCCATTGTAGCCTGATCAGTACTGAATTCTATACCACCATAGTTTCCTTCGAATCCCTCCACGCCAATATGTGTTGATTGGGTGGCTTCTGCAGGTGGCAATGTTGGAACCTCAAGACCCGCCAACACCATAGTCAAATCCGTAGCCGAAGGATCCTTGGTCTTCTTGAACCCGCCCACCAGCTCTTCAGGCTTGTTAATCATGTCACTAGCCGCAAATGGATCCTGTTCAGCAGCGGGCTCCTCAGTCTTCTGCTGCTGCTGATCCTGTTGCTCATTCACACTCTGAGTAACAGGAGCAAGAGTTGCTGCGATTTCATCACCAGCTTCAAGAGTCTCCGCGGGTAACTCAAATCGTGCACTCGAAAATGCCTCCACATTGGCTTGATGGTCAATCGAGTGAACCTCCATAGCATTCCAATTATCAGCACCACGAATCTTATTCTCCGTATCAAGAGCGGAATGAACCATTTTCGCAAGACCATCCCCGTGCATCGAAGCAAGCATTGCCGCAAGCCGAATATTGCTGACACCCCTAAGAACAATATCCAACGCCATATAAATCTCAGCGTATTTCCGGCTAAGCTTCTCGGGAGTGACATCAACACCACGACAGGCCGTAACAACGACGCTAACGGCTTGGTTTACAATATGGATACATTCAAAGACATTAACAGAATTATCTTGATCAGCAGTGGTAATCCCAAGGACATAGATGCCATTGACAAGGCGATATACAACTCCGTAACGGCTTTCCGCACCGACAATAACCTGACCATTAGAGGCAGCCAAAGGATCATCACCGAGAGAAGCAATAGAGTCGGCGAGAGAAGAATCATCACCAAGGACGGTGGATGCGTGGTGGCTCTGATGCTTGGTGGCAGCGAAGGCCAATCGTGTCTGGCGGAAGGAGGTTAGGGCAACTAACGCTCTTGGAGGAGGGAACCATTCACGAGTTTGAAGGAGGATATCAGATCCATTAGCAGGCTGCAGGGCAAGGGCTAAACAGGACATGGCGAAATGGTGGATTCAGATCTGACGGTGATTGATCCAAAGCTTTCAATTCAATGGGGATTGAGATTCTGTGATTCTAGGGTTTAGAGGTTGAACATGAAAGAGAAATGAATTAGAGGACATACTTGGATAAGGATGATCTTCAATTGCGGGTTCTTGAAGGTTGTTGAAACTTTGAAACTTTGATGTCTCCGGCAGAAGAAGGAAGATCGCAGTTGATGGAGAGATCGGTCAGTGAGGACTCGGAAATGGAAATGAATAGAAATTGGTTTGGGCTGAGGAGCGTCGTACCAAGAGAGCCCACAAAGTGTGCTTCTTTGAGCTGCCCTACACATATATCATCCACATTCAAATTTTGAACTAATACGTACATAATAGGCTCTTATCATTTATTTCTATTCTCATAGTATTAATCGATTCAAATTTTTATTCTTAATTTATTTAAACATTTGATTTTGTTGAAAGATTTTAGGAAATTCAATCTTTTAGTAATTTTGGACTCTCATGTCTCACTAGTCCAATTGTTTCATGATTTTCTAAAAAGAAGGTGCATTAAAAGGGTTGATCTTGCTCTATAAATTGATTTATATAATTGTACTACGGGTTTTGTGAAGAGTTGTGCACTAGGTTATTAACTGAATAGTGTGCAAGAGTGAGGAGATCACTTGAGTTAGGGAGGGTGTCAGGGAGAACCTACCAAAAAAAAAATGCAAATTCGGAAGCGACACTAAATGGAAGGTAATACGAGATTGAATTTAGAAGCAATCAATTTAGAGGGGGATTCCTTAGTAAATCTATATTGTACAGTATAAATTTGTTTAATATCGTGAAGATATTCATTTTGAATTTCAATATATGGTTTCTTCAACTCGATATACATTGATTCAATTCATTCTTTCATGAGTTGACTTAGTGATCATACTTGAAGATTGATTTTCCAAAAAGCTGACAAGACATTTCTTCGAGAAGAAAAGCTCTACTCGATGTTCTAATAAGAGTTCTCTCCCTGATTTTTTCTTTAGATAATCGTCCATCTATTAACATCATCTCTAGAAATAACGTTAAAATTTATTTTAAAACTAGTAGAAATATGCTCTAAACCAAATAAAACAGTCGTCTAGAGAAATAGTTTCAAATTTGAATCAATGAAATTATGTCCGTGGAAGATTTTCTACATGTAAAACAAATTATATTTAACGAGACGATTTTGATACGTCGATCATCAATCTTTGATTCGTCCAATAATCCCAATAGAGAAACAACAGACACAATACACAAACCATAATTCCTGGCTATAATACATATTGATATTTGTGACACAAACCCTAAATCCTAATTCTTGCTGCCTCTTTCACATTTTTTATAGCAACAAAAATAAAAATGGCCTCATTCAATCCTCTGGAAACAACACCTTCATTTCTCCAGAGCTTTGAGATCTAAATCTGCTGTTGTAACCACTGCATACAAGACAAAACCCCAATTCAGAAGTCTCTCAAATAGTAAAACTTTGAAAGGATTTATTAAGAGACATTCAAAGACGGTGAGATGAACAATGCAGTTTCTTCAAAGGAAATATGAGCTGGCTCGGTTTCATGTTTTAGTTCTCATTACAGCATTTACTGATTGGAGCTCATGATGGCATCTGGAATATTACACATCCTAAATTCTAAAGCATGAAATCTCGCCAAGTTATACAACCATGGTAGTTAGCAGCAACATACTCAAATTGACCTGAAATCTACTATATGAAGATACATCATTCATATGAAGTCACCGACATATTTCCCCTTTTCCAAAATGGTAAAATAGCTCGACAGATCTTCTGCAAAAGGTTTTTAAACTCTAACCAACTGCAGAGTTGAAGCTAACACAATTTATCCTCAAAAAACTATAAGAACAAGACAAAATAAAGGGTTGATTTAATATCCTACAATTTTCCTCAATAATCAAATGTTGTAGAGTTAGATGGATATTCCCATGGGATTAGTCAAGCAGCTGGTGCATTTCCAAAATGACCAGGTGATGGTTAAAAGTGCTTCCCACTGAGAACCAAAAGTGGTTTGAGAAATTACAAGAGCGTATGAAAGACACTTAAAAAACACGAACGTGCAATAATTGCTTCAATTAAAAATACTTTTTTTTTTTCAAAAGATGAGTACTAAACTAACCTTGCTCATGAAATTCTTATCAAGAAAATTAAAGAATATTTTTTCAAAAGGCAGGTCAAACACATTATTGTTAAATGCGACGGATTAAATGTATCATATCAAAATACTTATATTCAAATTTTCCTGAAAGGCAAAGGAGAGAAGGAAGACAATAAACAATTTATAGAGTTTAAATAGAACTATCAGATTTCGCAAAATGGGATTATTATTAGCATTACTTCCAGAGTTCCAGAAAAGACAGTTTGATTTCTGATAGCTTCAAACAAGAAAAAGTTGATGGGAAAGCTTTCTGGGAAAAAAACCATTTTAAGAGCATTTTGCTGGCAAATACCACTAACTTCTTAGTGTTGGAGTTGGACTCTAAAATCCCTCCCAAGTAACTTAAAAGAAACCGGTATTTTCTCTCCCTTCTGAACCTTCAGTAACAAGATTCCTCCCGTTTAACTATTTAAGAAATAGAAGTTCAAGCTAGTCAGATATTAATAGTCATTGTAATTCTCTTTTACAAAAAACCACTTCAGCCCAAGGCCTATAATTGGAAGACTTCAAAGGAATAGTTGGTCACTCATCCCAGAAATTGACGATCCCATTAAACTTCCAGGAAAATCCCCTAGTGGTGGCAAGCAATGCATTGTCGTATACCAACTCAAATAACAAGAACAATATTAACAGAGTTACAAAAAGAGGTACCTGCTATATTGTCGATGTCTCATACAGAACTGTCAAGTTGAATAAAGTACAAAGGGCACTGCACAAGAGGAGAAAAACCAGATAAGAAAAATACCACAACTGAGAACATAGATTAGTTCATGCAACTACAATTAAATCAAGGTCATCCAAAATTTCATATTATATTTTGAAAAACTTTAAACAAAGAAAATAAGAATTTTCAAATTGACAAGGTCCATAATAGCATTGAAAAGGTAAATAAGAGAGAGAGACCCATAAGATATTAATCCACTCTTGACCAGAAAAAGAAAAAAGAAAGAAAAGACACCCAATATGGCATGTACAAGCTGAGTTCATCTGAATTATTCTTAAAACTGTGTTACTAGTTGGTAGTAAAGACAAATGACTAGAAAAATGGCAAAGTTGATGCCTGACAGAACCGTCCTTTAATATTTTCCCCAAATATAAGCAAAATGTCCTTACATGAACTGAATAGAAATGTTCTATCGTGATATTAAAATGCATTGCACTAAAAGTGATCTGAAACTCATTTAGGTTAGATTGACAAGATTTTTTAATATCCTGAAGCATTTAATGCATGAGACTTCCACTCTCACATTTTTAGAATTCAATAACACATTTCTAAAACCTATAAAACATATCACATTCAAGGTCACATTGGACTCCCATATCTGAAGCTTGAAAAAAGCAATCTAGAGTGATATCAAGATTTTTTAGTACCACGATGAAACTCCACATATCTCTTGAAAGGTTTTTCTCACATACATTACGCGTATAAAAAATTTATATGCTTAGTAACAGTATCTGTTCATCATCCTCACTATGTTAATTAAACTCCACTTTCAAGTTGCATGCTCTGGCTTCTTACCCAATAAGAAAATTGTTAGCATCAGAGCAAGTGTAAGTTGAACTGAGCAACCACGCTGCATATTCCTTGAACTCTGGAATTGTCTGCGAACCAGAAACCTAGAATAGAGCTGGCAAAACCAAAATATGAAGATCTATTAGTGTTGAGAGATTTTCCATCACAGTCACATTCAAATAAAACACATGGTGTTATTCCCAATGGTGAAACATTATTAATGTTCACTTTTCATGCTTGTGAACGTTTGTCATTTAGTATTTATTACCATGGTTGAGTGCAATATTACTTTTCGAGAAGCAAGAAAAAATTCACCTGACTGCATACATGACCCGCAATTTTTGCTGGAAGAAACTCCCTTCCAGTTTGCCTCCAGAGGTTTGTTCTGGATCCTTTTTCTTTAGGTGTGGGCTCCACCATTGGCATTGGGTTTCTCCGTTCATCTTCATCAGGAATAACAATTGTCAAAGTATCGAAGTTAGGTGAACTCCACACTCTTCTACCATTGGTTGTCCTTTCTGTATGGCATACAACTTCATCCCTTGAACGTGAAATTTCATTATCTTGAAGTTTCATGACAAACTGTGCATTTTGAATTTCTTCAACTTTATCACTAATATCTAAGCTGCTCTGGTTACTGCTTGCTTCTCGTCTTCTGTTACAAGTCTCATGAATAGATTCTTCATAAGAAGATACAGGTTCCGAGTGTTCATCTTTTGGACCTCGTATAGTAGGTGTTGTCCCAGTGAGAAATGCAGCTAAATCATCACGTTCCTCCTCATTAAGGTTTACCCATTTAAGTGGTTGCTTGCCTTCCTCGATAAAATATTCACGTAATGATGCCTCGACGCAGAATATCTGGTTTTCAATGGCATCAATAAATTGCCTATGTCTTTCCAGCTTAGTAGCATCCCCATGTTTTCTATGGCTCAATCTTACAGCCTTCTCAAACTCTTCCAACTAAACTTGCATCCAGAGATGACAGGCATAAGTATTAATGCAAAAAGAACAAGGACCAAGACATCAAAGGAGAAAACCAGACTCTATCACTTAACTGGAATGTCATACAGAAGAATAAAAATTAAGAAAAATAAATTTGTGTCATAGTTGTCAACAGAAGGGGTAGGAAGGTCTGAGATACTCTACTTCGAAAACAAAAATGAAGTAATTTACGTACAGAATATTAGTCACCTGCCATTTGGCTGTTCCCAGTGCAGTTCGCAACTCCCTGGTGAATTCATCCAAATTTTCTACCATTGACTTTGTTCTTTTCTCTCTTAACCATGTCCTGTATGTGGATTCCAATCTGGCATTTAGATAGAAGAAAAGTGAGAAAATTAAACATCAAAATTTGATCCTAGTAGAAAGAATAAGAATTTAACAATATTACGACATGATTTTATCGAACAAAGTGATTTTTAAGAAAGGGGCAACCAATATCAAACTCAACCTTACAGATGCAGGGCAAATAATTTCTGTTTTGTAATACTCTCATTAAGAATTTAGGATCGTTTATGTTTTGAGTTTGTTTGTAGTAGTTTGTGTTGATCAGAGAATTTGAATCGTGATTAGTGAGATGTGTATTGATACAAATATACAAGGAACTCTGATAAAGACAAATGAAGAATACAGAGAGGCCCAAAAACGTCCAACCAGAGTGGATAGTACATAAAAGAACCTTAAACATTTAAAACCAAAAGTAAAGGATATTTATGAAAGAAATTTAAATTAAGAGCCACCATGAAAAGCACTGAAATGTGTCAAATTCCAAATATTATCCCACACCTTATCAACCCCTACGAATGTATTCCTATCCCTTTACCAAACAAACCACAAAAGGCCAAAGAAATTAATCTTCCAAAGTAATTGGTCTTTCCCTCCGAAGAAAGAGGACCCTTAAGAGATTCCATCATCATTTCCCAAATCTCAATCTCTGAACTACATACAGACTCAAACTCTGCCATAGCAACGTTAACCCTTGATAAGAAAGGGCATACCACAAATCGTGATTTAAACTCTCCGCCTGCATCCATAAGCAGAACAATTCCACCCTAAAACACAAGATAAGGCTTTTAACAAAACTTCAATAGCGACAATCCTTCACAGGAATATCTGAAAAACCAGACTATCTGTTCTCTCTGCAGGGTGCTCATCGTTTCATCTTCTATCAACATCAAATACCCACGGTACTAAGATGAAATACATTAAGGAAATGTCTTGAGCTAGTCTGCAACGTATCCAATTGCTTAACCATCCTCCTCTCCAACATTTTGTGCTGATGAAATATCATAATCAAATCATCAGTTTTACCAAAATCACTAAAACTATCTCACATCCTATTTCCCCTTTCCACTTCCTGTCTTCCCTCTCTCAACAACATAACAAACAGATTTCAAGGTATAACCCTAAACCAATAAAATCAAAACAAGGACACATAGGAAAGAAAATGCGAGAACGAGGACACCGTTGGCAAACTTATTGGTACAAAAGCCATAAAACCAGCGTCTTTTATACGTCAAGACCACTAATAAATTCTTCACATCGTTGAAAGGGAAAATCCCAAAATCCGGAATCAGGAATCATACCCACGTGATAGAAGGAAAAAAAAAACGGAGAATTTCACGCATTGAAAAGCAAATAAGATCAATCAAAAATACAAACAGAGAAATTCATGCTCAAATCGCCCAAACCCTAGAAGCTAAAACGAAACTCACATGTCAGCCGATTCTTGCACCTCCTCAGCGGCGGAAAAGAAAGCATCTTTCTGCCACAAATCAAAACTCCGTGCAACCGACATGTCAAACCAGAGAGCACGAATAACGCAACAAGATCGCAGCTCGTTGGAGAAGAACGATGAATCAATCAATGGACGAATGAAAAAGGAAAAAGAGGAAGAGGAAGCGAAATCGTAATCTTCACTCCCTCTTTCCCTCTCCTCTGTTAATAAGATTAAACAGAGAATCGAGAAAGAGAAAAGATACGTAAAAGCGATTCCTTCTTCTTCCTTTCCTTTCCCTCCCCTTTCCCTTTCCTTTTCCCTTCCTTATTTGCAGAAGTTGGAAGTTTTAAGCCGCTGCATTCCGCCATACGTATATTCCTCCATTCTCATGACGTGTAAAATTCTAATTGGCCATTATACTTTCTTGATCTCACCATGACCGTTGGATGAGCTCCGTGTGCGGTGATGCGGAAATCCATCTGTAAAAAAGAGAAACATCAAAGATGGCGTCGGTTGGTGGAGAGGAAAGACGACAAGAAACGAAGATCGAGCTGCCCTATCCTTTCGGGCAGTTTACGGTCACCCTTTTTTCTCAATTATATTACTCAATTCATTATTAAACTAAGTTTCAATATATTATGAAATATTTCCCATTTTCTTTCTCTCTATGACTCATGGGGTTCGGTAATGAGTCAGCTAATTATTTTATTCATCTTTTCTTTTTCTTTCCTTTTTCCTTTATAAAATAATTAATCATATCAAAATATGGGGTTGAAAATAACAATCACAAATTTTGACCAAAAAGCTACCAATATTCATTTCTTTATTTTTCATGTTTTTTCAATCTCTCGTTAAATTTATGAGAAATAAATAATATTTTTAAGTAGATATTAACATAACACCTTAAATGATACAAATTTAAGTTGAATTTAATACTATAATGTCTAACCATTTTTAACCATGGGTATAAGCTCATGATTTAGACACGTTGTTGGATAGAAAAATCCTAACTGTTACTTTGCATTAATTTAGGAAAAAAAAAAAGAAAAAACGTTTAGTGTGATTCTTGTGTGAGGTATTCTCTTGTGCTTGACAAATAGTATAAATTATTCGTAAATTTAGTTATTTTTGTTGCATTGTATAGTATTAAAATTTAGCTATCCTTTGAGTTTAAATTGGTCTGGTCTTCCTAATACACACCACTCTTACAAAGCCAATATAGAATTTAAGAGAAGATTATGGAATGTTGTAACGTAGGTAGGTTATGAAGATGAATGGTGTGAATTACTATTTATAATAAACTTTAATAGTTATAAACTTTATTATAATTTAATTAAATTATGTATAGTGTGGTGTCATATGCTTTTCCTCGGCTAAGCCCGATAATTTTGGATCCAATTTCTCCAAATTGAGAGTTGGGCCTCATTGGGCTTATTACAACGATGATGTAACGTTAATATTCTACCATATACGATTACTAAAGTTCAAGATTGATGTGTGTATGTGTTTAAATGTAAGAGAGATAAATCCTTGCGTGTTGTTGTTAAAGCGTTTGAAGATGGAGAGATATTGTTTATGGTTATTGGTGGGCTATTTTTGTTTGGATGTAACGGAGAGGAAGATCAAGATCACAAAATCGTACGTTATTGGATTTTGTAGTATAAATTTCCTTGATTTTGGATGAGAAGATTACATATGCATTTGTTTTGTAGAAGATTTGAGAAGAAATTAAGAGAATGAAATGCAAGCCAGGGGAAAGATGGATAGATCCTAATTCAAAGGAGTTTCTAGAGATTTCAATAGCTATAGTTTTAATTTCCCTTAATGTAAATTGGAAACATCTTTTGGGTACCTCCTTTAATGGGTCTTTTTTGTACCTCTTTGATGATTCAATATATTTTATCAATGATATAGTTTTGTTGTAAGGAAAAGCACAATTCATTCCTTCATGAGCTTCTACCATTGCTTTTTATAGAGTTGTTGGGAGGAAACTTTGGTTTAGAAAGGGACAAGGATTGAAAACTTGGGTTTTTCACCATAGCTCTTGTGTTATTAGTGGAAGGACTGTCTTCTTTTTTACATTTCATTTCATTTATAGCTCATTTACTTTTACGTGACTAAATTTTAGATAAGATAGAAGTAGTTAAAAAGTACTTAGCACAACTAGCATTTGTTGAAGATTAAAAAGTCTGTAGTTCAAATCTCTCAATGAAACTAAAGTATTAAATTTCAAAAGTCATATAAAAAATAAAATTTGGTGTAACACTAATTAAATTTCATTAATAGATCAATTATAATGAATTGCAATCACAAACGTAATTTAATTTTGTTTTGATTACATGTACTTAATACCGTGGATTTTTTCAAATTTACAGTTATCGTTAATGATCACCCTCACTCGTCGATTGAATTGCAACTTTTGTTTATGGATTCAAACATGGATATTGTTGGTTAGTATATATGGAAAACACATGTAATTAACAATACCAATACGTAAAACATATTTAATTTATTGTAAATATAATTATGTAGATATTCATAACCTACGAGATGTTACCAATATTCCTATAACTATCCCTTTAACCCATGTTGTAACTTTCGTTCCATTGAATTCCATATAGTGTAACACTCATATCATGACATGTCCTATAAATAGAGGTATGTGATGGTGCCTTTGTAAGATACACCACAATTGAATTCAATTGTTCTTTACATCCTCCATTTCCTATTTATTCTGTTTGGTTGCTTCATTCTCTTTATCTAACTTATTTATTCTTGTTTTATAACATAATTGAATTTTAGTCTGATATAACATTTGTTTAGGGTTAGAAAAGAAACAAACTTTCCAACTTGGGTTTTTCCCTTTTGACAAACCCATAGTGTAAGTCTATGTCTCAATTACACTTCTCATCTCACTACAACACAACAAACCTTAGTTATTTTTTAACTAATTAATTAATTAATTTATCACTTTTTTTAAATAAATAAAAAAAAAAGTTAGAGATTCTAAAAATGGAGATTGTCCAGTTCTGTCAATTTTAAGCACTATAATTAATAATAATATAAACAGAAACTGTCCAAATTCATACCTATATTTTCCTTTAATCCAATACCACTTTGCAACTGCCACTTGCCATTATCCTAACTTTAATTCTTTATTGCTTTATAATGTCCTATTGGTGCTCGTCCGACACACTTCACGATTAACTTGACAACATCTTTAACATTTTGTCATATTTGAATTTCAATGAAATAAAATGAAGAATTTCAAAGAATTTTGCAAGTTTGAACGATGACAATGGATATTTGATTTCATTCGAACTCACTCGGACATATAATACCTAAATTTAAGAATTGTTTATCTTAGAGAAACATCGATAAATTTTCAAGTTTGACTATCAAATTAGTAGCATGTGAAGTGAAGGATAAGAATAAGAGAAGATGAGAAAGGGAGTAGAGAATTTTGATAGTGATTCTAGGGGGGTGTGGTGTGGTGTGGGGTTTTAAGAAGAAAATGAGTTGAATTAATAAGAAGAAGAATAATAGGTCATAATTGAAGTAGGTAAAGAAAATGGGTTCAAATGTTGGTGGAAAAAAGCATATGGGCCTTCAATGGTTGTGGCTCTCACAAAGTGTTTGTTTTAATGTCTCAATGAAAATGAACCTTATTATTATTATCATCGCCTTCTCACTTACTTCACACATTTGAACTCAAAAAATGCAACGTGGCTTCTGCCAAATCACATTAATTCTCTCTTTTATCTATTCATATATATATATATTACATTTGACAATGTCTAAACTATATGAATCATCATCATCTTCTTCTTCTTTGTACGGCTTTGCTTTGTGGTTTATTCTTTAGGGCCAATTCTCAAAATTTTCTCTTCTTTTCTCTTTGGTTTAATCATAATGATTTATGTCTTTTGCTATCTGCTCAGATTTTATAAGATCTTTCTCTATCCAAACCCTGTTCCTCCCCTTTTCATAATATTATTTTGCAATCCAAAAACCAATTATATCATCTATAGCATAGAGTGAGACTATGGACCTAATTAACAAAACACTATAATCACCATGAAAATGTTAGCAGCAGAAGGCTTGAACAACATTGTGTTTAACTCAAATACAAAGTAGAAGATGCGAATTCCACTAGTCAAGAAATTGACGTATTCATCCCACCACTAAAAACATGTATCACCATCCCTAATTTCTTGCTTCTTTAAACGATCTTTAAATGAATCATACTTAACCAAACTATAGCTAACGATGAAGTAATAATTGTGTCAATATTTGTTTAGAAAATTAGTTGGATAGTTGGAGCATTTACTAGACACAAAAATAAATTACATGTATAATACAACATTTAATTTTTTTAAAAAAATTGATTAGATTATAGAATCTATTCAATACGGAAGCAATAAGAATGTACTGAACATAAGATTAAAAATTTGGAGACCTATAAGCAATCATAACGTAGGTGTCCACAACTACAACCCATTTTTTCCTACAATATTTGGATGTTACCAAAATAACAAATTTTAAATAGACTATCATTAATCACGGATTAGTCCAAATATGGATAGAGGATCATGAACTCAATTCCTTCTATTTGAGTTATTTTATTAAACTCGTGAATTTTAATGACGTTTAGACCAATCCATTTGGTAATATAATTAAAAAGATTGGTGTGAGTATAAAAGGTTGTGAAATTTTGCACATGTAATATAGCCTCAATTCTATAATATATATGAAAAGTACAACCTTTGTGCAAAAATATCATTAGTGATTTTATTGTTTCTGTTTTTTTTCCTTTTGAAAATCTGAGGTTAGAAAAATGGGTGGGACTCAATTGATGATAATTAATAATATTTATGAGTTTATAAAACATGAAGAAATTATTAGGTAATTTAAAAGTTAAATTGCAAGAGAAATAATGGTCCCAATTTCATATTATAAATATAAAGTGTTTTTGAGAGTAGTAGAAGAAGGTATTAATAAAAATATAGTGGCAGATGTCACATGCTACATCCATGTAAACCGTAATTAGAAACATTTTAATTATGGATTTGATTAAAATATTGAATGTATTGTCCTAATCCCTCCCTATAAGGGCATTCTAAAATGAAATCTTTAGAATATAAGGGAGATTAGAGAAAAAGAAGAGAAGATGGAAAAGGGAGAAAAAGGCAAAGAGAGATGAGTCAGATGTCAGCTGTCACCACGTAGGCGGAAGATCTACTCAACTCAACCCATGAAATCTTTCCTTTTCTCATTAACTCAAAACGTCAATATCAACACCTAAAGAATTCCTTTTTTATTAATTCTATTTTGTAATTTTGTAATTTTGTAATTTTTCAATAACTTTTTGTTTCTCATTATAAAAAAAAAAAAAGAAAAAAAAACTCAACTCATCTCTTCTTATAATAAACTCCTCCTTTTTTTGGCATCTAAATCCCTCTTTTTCATTACCCACCAAAATCAATATCAATATCAAAATCTCCACTTTCTTCTTTTCAATTTCAACCCCCAATTTTATTTATCTATTTAATTCCTTCTTTTCTTTATTTACCTTATTACCCCTCCCCTCACCTATCTTATCCATCCACATAGCCTTTTCATGTTTACATCACTCTCTACCTTTTATTATGTAAAACCTTCGCTTTACTTTTCTTTCATAAACTAAAATAAGTGACTCATTCTATAATATTATGACTCACTTTCTCTTTTCAATTTTTAACCCACTTTACTTTTATTCATTCAAAGTATTAAGCATATCATACACTATTCCTATACCTTAACATTTTAGTACTAAATTGCTACTTTTATGAAAGTTTAACATCAAAAAATGATTCAATGGTTTATAACATTTAAAGGTGCACTATAGTCATATCATATGTTGATTGCAATTAATTAAAGATTACAAAATAGTATATAGTGTAACAAGACGTTTACGGGTCCTAAGAATGTTTTTGTCCCAATCTATATCTTATTAGTATATTATATAAAATAAGATCATTATAAGAAAGAAAAAGGAAAAGAAGTGAAGAACCAACAACAAATCGACAAGAACACTTGAGGGACGTGGAAACAAAAACACTCCACAAATTCTCAAATCATGAAAAAATAACCAAAAGGAATGACCAATTTTCAAATCATAGCATTAATATTTATTTCCCAATATTAATTGAATTAAAGTACTTGGGCATCCACCACCCTTTATTCTCCCCTTTTTTGGCTCAAAATAAAAACCACCAATTACTTATATGATTTGATAGCTTTTAAAAACACTAAACATAAGAAAATCAAAACAAGAATTTTCTTTTCTTTTCTTTTTTTTTTCTTCTCAAGTCCGTATTCTAATAATCAATTTACCCATCAATCTCAATAGATTGGATTAGATATTATTTTATTTCTCTCTCAATCATTATGCATTAACCCAATAATTAAAGGAGCAAATTGTAGATACAAATTTCTTCAAATTATAATAACCAACTCACTCACTGATTATGTAGTTATTTGTAATAAAAATTTGTTTGTTTTAAAAAAAATTCAACATTTATTCTCAATCATATGGGCACAAATTACAAAAGAGTATTAATTATTGAGACCCCCCACTTCTCATATTTGCATTGGGATCCATGTGTTAAATCACAAACTTCCAATGCCTTTCCTCTAGAGTCTTTAGTGGCAAATTACATAAACTAGCAAACAAATTTAACACCAAAAACCAACTCATTGAGCAATATCCATTTATCAAAATTGCATTATATATATTCATATATAAATGATGACGTAATATAAATTTCATTATTTAATAGATCTTGTAAGCATGTTAATTAGGATTGGATCCAAATTGATTTCATAGATCTTGATTTTTCTCTCCACAGTAAAAGAAAAGAAAAAATCCTTTTTTCTTTTGAACTTTTCACTTCTTTTCAGTCACAAAAAGGAAGAAAAAAGGGAGGAAAATAGAAAGTGAATTTTACCAATTTTTATTACTGAATGAAATTGTTGTTTTTTTCATGATCATCATCTTCTTCTTCTTCTGTTTCTTTCCTGCAATCTTCTTCTTCTTCCTCAAATTCAGACCCTTCTTTGGGACTATCCAAAGTTCTCTTCTCTTGTTCTTCTTCTTCCTCTAAACCCATTTCTTTTTTCCTTAATTCTCCACTATTTTTCTCATTTTTTTCTGCTTTTGATTTCAATGTCTCTAACAGCTCGGTCACTGCTCTGTTTTTACATCGACGATTCTTTATAAGAAGCTCACTCACATCCGCCGGCGTCATCTTCGCCTTGTCGATCACGTCTTTGATTTCGTTCAAAACAATGGAGTCTAGGTCGTCTTCTTCGTAATTTAAGTAATTTTTCAGAAGTATTTTCAATGCAGAGAAGGAACAGTAACTCATGAATATATGCATATCCATTCTCCCACTTCGAAGCAATGCAGAGTCAAGTTTCTCAATGTGATTCGTTGTGAATACGAAAATCCTCTCACTACCACAGCAAGACCATAACCCATCGGTGAAATTGAGTAACCCAGAGAGAGTAATCGAATTACCACCTCCGTCATCGCCGGAAATTGAACCATATCCACCACCGTTGCCTCCGCCGCATCGGAAATCCGGCAAATCGTAGTAACTTCTCATCCCGGAAACAGGACTCTTCTTCTTCCGATCAGTGAGATTGATGGAGCAATCAATGTCTTCGATGACGATTATCGATTTAGAAGTTGTTTTCATAAGGAGTTTCCGGAGTTCAGAATTGTTATGAACTTCAGTAAGTTCAAGATCGTAAATGTCGTAACCAAGAAAATTGGCCATTGCAGCGATCATACTCGATTTACCTGTTCCTGGAGGGCCGTATAGTAGGTAACCCCTTTTCCATGCTCGTCCTGTCTGTTGGTAGAATCTTTGGCCGTTGGCGAAATCTCGAAGATCTTCCATAATCTGTTGCTTCTTAAGTGGGTCCATGGCCAATGTATCAAATGTGCTAGGATGTTTAAATGGCACCGACTCCCATGGATGCCCCCTCGAATCCAACGACCCACCTCGCGAATTCGTGTATAGAAGCCGTTCTTGATTCTTACGACGGATTTCTTCAGCTTTATCCATAACGAAATCAAGATAGGAATCCAAAATCAAGGGCTTATCTTTCTTCTTGATTCGTAGAGTAAAACCCCGTTTCTCCTCCGGCAGAGGACGCCACAGATAACCTTGAGCTTGTCTCTGAGTGACGATGTGTTCCCATTGGACAGTGACGCCATTAAAGGAGTCGAGGATGCAGTCATTGTTGGAGAGACCGAAAGTGATAGCGCTGGAATTGAGAGCGCGCGTGAGACTCAAGCGATTACCGGAGATAGAAACAGAAGAGCTTAAGTAGAGTTGTACGGCGTTGTAGAGTTCGTTGGTGTTGACGCCGTCGATTTCAGTGATGTCGAAGTAGACGTAGGAGGAGAAGCAACGGAAGAGTTGGTTAAAGAGTTTGACGGCGGCGAAACGGAGCTCTGGCGGGAAAATTGCTTGAAGAAGAGTTTGACAGAAGGCTAAAACGCCAAGAAGGGAAGCCAGAGAAGACCAGTATTCCTTCATAGTTGAGTGAGAAGAAGAAGAAGAAAGAAGAAAGGGTGGTTGAGTAAGAAAAGAAAAGGGTAAAGAAATTTATAGAGGAGAGAGAAAGGGAGGGGGTTTAGAGAGAGAATGAGTGGAGGATGTGGGGAATTGGCTGGCAATGGCAATCGCAATGGCAATGGCAATGGCAGAGAGAGAGAGAGAGAGAGGAAGTGGAAGAAAGTACAGATGAAAACAGCAACAGAAGAGGGGAAAAACAAAAAGGGTTTTTGGAGTTTTGATAGGTAGAGATCATAGATGGGTCCCTTTCTTTTCCTTCCCAATTTTTTAGATTTTATTTTTGTTTTTCTTTAAAAAAAAAATTTGAAATACTTTTTAAACTAACCAAATATTAAATTTATTTTTAAAAAATAAAAAAATATATGTGTACATTCTAAGCTATAATTCAATTAATTCTTTGGCTCTATCTCTCATTCAACTCTTAATTAATTTGATATGTAAATGTTCTCAATTTCCCTTTCTTATAAATTTAACTCTTAATTTGTTTTATATTATAATTTTCCAAAAAAATCGTTTAATCTTATAAATATATATTATTTAACTTGAAAGTTTTCACAGTGTTATATTCTGTATTACCTTTACTAAATAACAAAAGAAAAAGGGTTTTGTTTTGTTTTATTTATAATAAATCAGACTAATATTTTGTTGAGAATACTATTTGATTTTACTTTTTTGTTTTTCCTTGAATGTAGATGTATAGTTAGTACAATGTTTGAATCAAAAGAAATATCTCTGTCCCTAAGAATCTCTACATGTGAACTATCCAACATGTCATTTCTGAGCACAAGTACTCTTTTGTTTAACCCTTATCCAATATTTGAGACTATATTACAAAATAATAATAATAAAGGGATATGAAAGGACCCAAAAAAAAAACTATAGGTTAAAAAACATTTTACGTTTTTCAATTCATAAACGGTTTACATTTTTGACACAAGAGAGTTTAGCTACAACGTTTTGGGTTCTTGAAGCACAGGAAGAGAAAGGAATTTGGGTTCTTGAAGCACGGGAAGAGAAAGGAATGATTCTCATATTCACTAATCTTATGTTTTTGCCTCCTCGATAAGTTAAGAGGCATTGTTCATTCATGCAAAGTATTATATTCCAATCTTTTTTTCTTTTTCTTGAAATGTAGAATGTTAAAATAATAAAAGTATACCAACAACATGTTGGAAAGTATAACAAACTTCCATAAAGTGGAAATCAAATCAGCTGTCCTTTTTATTTTGAATTATCATGGGTTTGGTTTAATTAATTGTTAGGAAAAGTTTGAATATTTTTGCATGATTAAGAGAATTCTAATAATAATACTCATTTTAAATCTATTGTTCAATTATAATATATATATATATAGCTTTTTTAGAAACCTCATGGTCTTGGTTCATTCTAGAATAGCATCTAATTCAAAAATATTTGTTAATTAAATGTTGCAATGGGAATATACCAACAAATTGTATTAGTCTATACTTCAAAACAACGTAAATAAACAAACAAATTATATTAATTTGGTGTCCAAAAGAAATTTTGTATTATTTTTATTTTTCAAATTCAAAAAGCAATTCCAAGAGAATATCTAAATTAGAAAGAACATAAGTAACTTTGCTATTCTTTCAATTATAAAATGGCATATATATATATTACCATGAACTTTGTAGTAGAGAATTTGTGATTAGTAATAGATTGAGGTATAATTAAGTTATGTTTATGGAATTATAATACAAAATGTAAATGGCTTGTATTACACTTATTTGAAAATGATTAGTGTATTGAAAAGGTGGTTTGGGCAGTGAGTGGCTTTGATGAGAGATAGAGAATAATGTTAGTTAAAGGTTTATATATTATATGTTTGGGGCATAGTGTAAGTTAGAGATTGTGTTGAGATAAATAAGGAATCAACTTTAGAAGGCATTTGGGGAAAGGGGTTAAGATTGAGATCTTCATTCATTAATTCATTCCTCTTTTCAAAGTCAAATAGATGGCTTTTGGCACCCAATTATGTTCCCCATCAATTACTTAATCATGCCTTCATTATATTTAGCATTTTGGTCACAAATCTTATTTATATCTATCCCTCTCTCTATATATTATTTATATAAACAAAATAGTTAGATTTATTTTGATGCGTTAATTTCAAAATTTATTAAAAGAGATAATATATAAAATGAAAGAAATTAGTTAAGGTTAAATAAAAAAGAAAGAGTAGAGAGAAATGGACAAATAAAAAAGGAGAAGGAGAAGGAGAAGCTAAAAAGGAAGAAAGAATAAAGAAATGAAAAGAAGGGGTAAGGCCAAAAGGGGCAATGTGTGTGTTGGGATGTCCCGAATGACCTAGACAGCCACGTGTAATGCCCTAATCTCCCCTCTCTCTTTCTTCTAACCTTAATTATATTATAAAGTTTAGGGGTTAATTATAATTTTAAATAGAGTTAGGTACTATGGATTAACATCAATATTGATTAATGCAAACCTCCAACCACTATAGTCTATGTGTGTGTTACTACCACACTCTTCTTTTCTCTCTGCTTTCGATCTCATTCTCTATTTTTTTTTATTTTTTTTAAACCTAAGATCCATATTATTACCAAATAAATAATCAACCTGGTGTTATCACAATAACAATAATATTTAAAATAATAACCACCAAATTGTGGATTTTAAATATTAAACAATTCGGTTTTTTTTTTTAGATAAATAAATTTATGTATGGAACGATGGAAAAAATTTGAAAATAAATGTGTTAGGTCAAAGATTGAGGATTACAAATTTTGTTAATACATTTTTTTTTCAATGGGTATTTAAATTTTCAAAGAATAATACTTAATTACCCACTAACTATCGTATTGTTTTTAATATCTAAAGCAATGAGCAACAACTAATTAATGTAGTTTATCTAATGTATAATGTGTGTTAATAATTAAGAGTTACGTGGTTTTATTCTTTTATGTACTAAAAAAATATTGTGCTATTATAGCAGTGGTTAAAGTTATTATACGAAGGTAAGTATCTTTTTTTATTTGCCTTTTTTTAATGCTGTAAAGTTAATATATATATATATATATATATATATATATATATATAATTAGTGTTCAATAGCTTCTCAAACTTATTGGAAGTATTTAAAATGTAGTTTTAGATTGAATTTTTATGTATTCAATAAGCTATTGGTATTTTCAAACTTTTAATTTAGGGTTTAGTAAATATGTACATTGAAACTAACCTATCAAACATACTAATAATAAAAAGAAAAACATATGAGGTGAGTCAGTAGATTTATTATTATTAGGAGTCTTTTTGTATTGAAAATTTAAAAGTTTATTAGACATTTAATGTACATACAAACTTAAGAATACGACAAACAAGCTTAAATTCAAAAACTTCACTACTAAACTAAAAGTTTATTAGAAATATAAATAAGTCTAAATTCACGTTAGTTTAGCGTGTCTATGAATTATAGTTTATATTTTAACTCAAAGTAGATAAGTGCATACGAATTTGACATTAATGTTCATAATCACATAGATATAGATAAAGATGGGGAAACTAAACTTGGGCTCAACATTAATGTTCATAATTATTGATTATGTATAAAAAAAATGGTTAGATAAATGAAATAAAAAATTGAAATTGAATTGAATGGATGAAAAGAAAAGAAAAGAAGAAATAGATGAATAGAAGGTGAAGGAGGTGAGAGGCAGAGGGTGACACACAACGCAACTGATGGGGGGAATCAAATCTGTATAAATAATATGGTGTCGTCATTTTTGTTTTTATTGTGTTGATTTCAAATAAAGAAGAGAAATGATGATTAACATTAATTTCATTGGTTTAAATGATGAACCCTTTGCTGTTTCTCTTCCTCTGCCACCACTGCCACTGCCAAAGCCACAGAGTTCTGAGAAAAGAGAAGAGCTCTCTGTTCAAAGCAAATAGCAAAGATCCGAATCATTCATTCATTTTGGGTTTCGACCCAAAATCCAAAAATCACATATCTCTCTCTCTCTCTCTCTCTCTCTCTTTTCTATTTCACTGAGTTTTTCAGGTTTTATTGATAAGAAAAGTGGTCAGATGACAGAGGTGTGCAATGGAACAGAGTAACCCTTTTTAGGGGCTTTTGTAATTTAGGAACAAGTAATCCCCCTTTTTTTACCTTTAACTTTAACTTACCCACCACGTCAAATACATAAACACACGTAAACTCCACAAGAAACAAACAAAACAAAGTGATAGGCCACAGCTTCATAGGACAGAAAAATAAACAAATACAGAGAATCTTTCTCAATAATAATGCCTCTCTCTATCTCTATCTCTGTCTCTATTAATGTTATTAGGAAGCAGAAGCAGAAGCAGAAGAGTTGCGAATGGTCCTTCTTCCCTAATCTCTAGCTTCTTCCATGCCTACACTAACACTACAACTACAACACACTCTCTACTTTATTCACTTCTCTCTCTCTCGATTCGATTCCCTACTGCTTTCTTGTTTCAATTTTCAACCAATCAAAACTCATCTTCCAACCAACTTCATCACCCCCTAATTTGTCTCCATTTTATGTGGGATTACAACACTTTCTATATTCTAAAACTAAAACAAACCAATTAAAACTCATAACTCAGATTTGTCAGTTTAAACAAGTTTAATTCAGCAAGCGTTTTTTCTGAAAAGTTACATATCACATAACTTTGGGATCTAATCAAGATTATTAAAAATTAGATAGGTATCAAAATATGTGTTAGCAAAAATAGAATCATATATCTTGAAAAACGATGAAAAATAAGATTTACTTAAAAGTTGTGGAACGAAATGAGTTTAGTGACTCTTTATGATCAAAACACTCCATCCGAACATAAATTTTAGATTATATAACATTGCAATTCCCTTATAGGCCAAAACACTGCTTAGGTTTGTATCAACAATTTCACTCTCCTAATAATTTCTATTTATTTTCACTTGTGTGTTTGGGAAAAACAAAAAACAAATACACAATCCTCCAAAGAAAGGGAAGAGAAAATGAGTTTAGTGACTCTTTATGATCAAAACACTCCATCCGAACATAAATTTTAGATTATATAACATTGCAATTCCCTTATAGGCCAAAACACTGCTTAGGTTTGTATCCACAATTTCACTCTCCTAATAATTTCTATTTATTTTCACTTGTGTGTTTGGGAAAAACAAAAAACAAATACACAATCCTCCAAAGAAAGGGAAGAGAAAATCACTGCAGAAGCAAGACACAATGGGGAGCACTATTTGGCAGTATTTGAGGATGTATATAAACTCCTTGACCAAGTCCAACAATTCGATGAATAGTACTGAGAAAATCCACAAAGGAAAGGAGAAGAGGGTGCCAACCTAGTTGAGTAAGTTAAATATTGCTCACTGTTATTATGTGTGCAAAAAGTAATATAACAAGATTCTTTTATTAATTTTTACCCCACCATACTATGGAACTATGAACTTGGATGGTGGAGACCAAGAAAAACATCCATAGTGATGTGTGGAGTAGAGCACAATTATGAGAAGGAAGAAGTGGATGATGAACCCATTGGATGTTCACATTATTCCCGACATTAAAAAATGAAAATTTGAACGATACAAGAATAATACAAAAACCAAATGAAATTTCATGGTTTTGAAAGCAACCTGAAGCTGGAGAGAACTGTCGCTCTCTTTACCACTTATGTGATATCAAAGTGAATGGCAACATGGGCTTAGCAAGCAAAATGTTGCTCCTCAATATTCCCTTTTTTTTTTTTTTTCTTTTTCCAAAATTGGTTCCTCTAATCCTAGTTGTGCCTCGAAATAATATCTCATGAATTACATGGAAGAAAACCTCCTCTTCCAAACATAAACTGTGAAATTCCACAATGAATATTGAATACTTTTGGGGGAAATTATAACGACACCAAAGTTATGGATATGGATGTTCAATTTCACTTGAATGGTTCTTTAGATCTCAAGGCTTCAGAGCAATAGCAAGGCCTATCTTGGGAGATGAATCAATAGCTTTTGAGTCGTACTCAGCTGACAGAGTCACCAAAGATTTTGGCCTCCATTGTCGCTGGAAAAGCATAGCAGCTTTTCCTTTGTCGGAGAATCGTGTTTTCATGAGCGTAACTGGATCCAGAACATGAGAACTTCCAATGGTAAAGGAGTTTTCAGAGGTGGAGAACTTGTGAGTCATTTCAGCGGCTACCATAGTCTCATTAAGAGGATCCAATGAATGAACATAAGATGCCTTCAGAGCCTGTCCTTTGTCAGTTCTGCATCAACATTGCTTAATTTTTAGTTCAATAGCAAAAGCCAGATAGAATTAAATAAATGAAATCAAATTCAAGCTGAGCCCCCAAAGTGAGTTACCAAGGATTAACTAGTTTGTTCGAGCCATAATTAGTGATCAAGCAGAACTTACAGCATAAGAGCCGCAGAAAAGTCTGACTTATTCAAGCTGATTCCGGCATTGTATTTTGTGAATGAAGCAGAAGTAGTATCAAATCCCACATCACCACCTAAACTACAATTCTTGCTACCGATTGCAGCTGAAAATTCCAAAAGTGGACTAGGGTGGAGACCAATACTGGAATCAATAGCTGCATGAGGGTGGAAGTACTGAACGTCCAGCTGTAGAATGCCATAAATAAAGTCATTATCATGAAACTCCAGCTAGTATTCCGTTTCCAGTCAATAAATCAGATAATTCCAATAACAGAGATCATATGCAGAAAAAATATAGTCAATGAGACGCAAGCTCAGCCAACATGTCTAAATCCTGTTTGGAACCGAAAAACAATAACACCATATTACACTAATTGAATTTAAGTTAGACTGATATGTAAATGGAGAATTTCAATGATCAGTGAGTATCAGGAACTCAAGAAACCAATACTGGTCCTGTTACACCAGAACTACATGCAATGAAGGGTGTTTTCATCTGAAACTGCTACTTAAGGTGATATTTTATAATCCATATAGGTTTGGTTTCCGTTTCCCAAACCACCAATTGAAAAGAAAATATCTATTAGTAATGCAAGGAAATACTTGCAAACTATTCATTTTTTTACGCGCTTCTATTATAGTGAACTGGTTTATAACAATTGGTCAACTTTCAAATTATTTTCAAATATTTATTTCATGCAATAGTTAATCAAATAGTTTAATCTACAAGCACCAGGTCATTATGTTACAAAAATGCAAACATGGAGATGTAAAAGCTATTGCAGTCTAGGATTTAATTTGCTTCCACTACATAATCAGAGATTGTCCAGCTGATTTCAAAATTTCTCAAATTTGAACATCCATGGTGATGATTTCCTTCTTTGATTAGGAAAAAAAAATATCCATACACTTCACGAACCTTGCCCGACTTGTGATCAGGTACTCTGAAGCTAAGCGTGGCCTTGGTAGTTGGTAAAATATCAGTCACGGTCACTTTTGTAGAAACCTGGAAAATGTTAAATTTGGTAAAACTATCGTTGCCCTTTGGCTTAGAACTTGACAATCATTTTTAAGTATAAAAGGAAAAGAAAAACCAGAGCATAATCCAACAACAAAAGTTTAAAAAATAGTCACAAGGACAAGATGTTAGCCATTACGTTTGAATACGTATCAATTTTCACATCGACGGTTGTCTTTCCACTCTTGTACAGGGTACTGATATCACCAATAAAAATTTGATCCCGCTTCAAACCGGTTGCAGTTAGTCCCTGCATTATGTAATTCAATTTGGGAAGATTAGGTCTGCAAAATTTGGCTAGCAAAAAGCTAAAATTGCATTTAGAAAGAAAGCCAAATCTTGTCGTCAGGCACAAATATCCTTCAAATTTTGGATGGATACCGATGAAAAGAGAGCACCACAGGGATCAGTAGTGTAAATGATCCGAAAAATTAAATTAAAACAAAGGAAAACTAGATAAATATAAAAGAATGAGAATAGATGGGATAGAAGCCTATTCTGGAATGAAGTTTTGTCTAAATATTCAACAGGTACACTATTTCCTGTATTTAGTTCTAAATATGGAATAAGAAATAAAAAGGCAAAAACAAAATCTGATAGTGCTAAAGCAATTGTGTCAAAGAAATTATCAGTCGATCTCAATTAACTAATATTTCTAACATAAGTTGCCGAAAGAAAAGAGGAAGAATGATGACTTTATAGGCTAAAAGATCCAAAACACCAGAACAATGGTAGCAGTGTTTTCAAAACGCAAGGCCCACTCTAAGGCAACAAACTTTTTAATCGCCCGAAGGCAAGAGGCAACAAAAAGGCATCGCCTGCTTGAAGCGAGTTGCAGTTAATAAAATAATATATAATAATATAAATAAAAAATATATGATTAGAAAGAAATTAACTCAAATAATCTTGAGGAAAAAAATATTTGAAAAAAGATATAGAAATAAAAATGATTTTGTTTCTACTTGATTCTTTTTCTTTTTTAATTCTCCTTTGTTTCTTTGATTTTTCTTTATTCTACCTTTACAAACTTTGATACTTCCTTTTAATCCTATTGGATAAGATTTTTTTTTTTCCCTAAAAAGAAGTTTAAGCAATTGAACAAGGCAAGCGCCTGATCACCTTTAATGTATGTTCAAGGCGACTGAAAGGTGCAAAAGGCGAGTGCCTTGCTAAAGGTGCTCGCCTTCGGTACTTGCAAGCGTTAAGGCCTCGCCTCTTGTCTCAGGCAAGCACTCGGCTGCACCTTAACAGTACTAAATGGTAGTAGCATGAACGTAGATACAGAGAACAATGGAACTCCTGATCATGAAACCAATCCATGAAAGTTTTCCATGCTTGATATTGATGAAGGGTAAAACTCCAATAAGCACTTAATAGAATTTATTCTAACGAGTTAATAAGGCTAGGAAACATAGGCACACAGAGAACAAACGGACAAGTTATCATAAATTTGACATGTTTGCTTGGTTAACTTAATATCTATACACTCGAGAAGCATAGATGAAATCAGTAAACTACTAAACTACCATCAGTCGCAAACTCACAAAAAAGAGTTATAGTCAACCAAAACAAGGACAATTAGCTTGAAAGTTTCAAAGTTACAGAGCATATCAATACCATTGTAAGAGTAAAACCAGATACCACGTTTGAAGTGTTGGAATAGGGAAGACCATTTAATCACAAGAAAGAATCTAATGAATTAGAAACAAGAAATACCATTCCATCGGAGTTCGGCAGCAACAGGGTAAACTTGTGATCAAAGTTGTAGTCTTTGGTTAAGAGGTCTGCAAGTTCACCATCAAAGTGAAAATAAGCTTTTGGAAATTACAACTATGCCAAGTTAGAGCACCACGTACAAATCCAAGATTAACATCAAATAAAATTATAGCATATAATTACGGTATTTTAATACATACACACACTAAAAACATATGGGTCCCAAATTACTATAGTGTATGTATGCATGCCTACAAAAAGAAGGGGTGAAAACACGTGTGAGGAAAATGTGTAATATAATTATGGTATTTTAATCTATACACACACACACTAAAAACAGATAATGTCCAAATTACTATAGTGTATGTATGCATGCCTACGAAAAGAAGGGATGAAAACACGTGTGAGGAAAATATGTAGATTGTTTGGGCCCTATGGAGTATTGTTAGTCAGAGAGGCGTGAGGTGAGGTGAGGTGAGGTATGTAAATGCTTTGGGTTTGAGAGTGGGATTAACTGTTTTGTATAAATTACTTGAAATTGCTTTCTATATGAGATCTTGAAGAGGAAGGGGAGCTCTCGAATTCTCCCTCTGCTTGAAAATAAATTGAGGCTAAGCCTATCGCAATTTTCATAGAGAATAAAAGAATAAATGGGTACACGTGCTAATAGGAAAGACCAGTCATTAGTGTCATGACTCATGACTCATGACTCATGCGAGATTTGAAGAACCGATAAAACATTTTCTTTGTGAATAACATGGAATACCAAAATTGTTGCAAACCGCCTATTAAGAGAAAATTAATTAAGGAAATAGAAAAGAAACAAGTCAAAATACGCATCTCAGATACACAGGGAGAATAGATAACATATGTACCTCTGGCCTTTTTGCCAATATCTGAAAACGGCGGTGGAGAACTGCCCATGATTCCACGAAATAGTCAAAGTTCGTACGTTCCTGGAAAACATATTTAGAAAGAAAACAATTAAAGGTATGTTTCGGTACCATACTTAGGCCAAGCATAGATTTTAGGGGAGAAACGAGGAAAAAATCCCAATGTCAATCAAAATTGATATCGCAAAAAAAACATTAAAAGAACATAAAAAGGAAACCCAAAACCCAAAGTCCAAATTTCCTCCAAGTATGGACCTCTTAGAAATAAAAGAAACCCCATATAAGTGGAATAAAAGTTGTACTAGTTTGCATATGGCAATGAGCTACTGATATATGTAACATATGGATCAAATTTTGTTATAAGTTTATAATAATTACAGATGTTAAACTTCCATTCTATATTTTCATTTCCTCAAGTAGAAAACAACAAAGTTTGATCACTAGACGTTTCATGCATAAAGCATTAACTGTGTAGAATAGCAACATAAGGAATCAACAAGCTGAGGAAGAAAGACTCAGGGTCTCACATCATTTTCTGATAAAAAAAAATTGGCTAGCTCTCTAAGCCTACTTGAGCAAGGGCCTAAATATTTTTAAAGAAGTTCCTTGAGACAACATCTTTTTGGAAGCCTACATTACAAACCCAACAAACCACAACATACAAGTAGGTGGAAAATCTTTCCATTCAAGCAATGCACATCAGAAAGTAACCTTTGAATCTCAGTTGATTAACCTATTTCTTAGGAGGCTTTTCCTACTTTGATTCATAAGTTAACAAGGAAATTCGAGAAGGTAATCAATATATTCTGAAACCTTTGAATCCATTTCATTTCACACAGAAATGGAACTAAAATCCCCATTTGGACGTTGACCGGTTTAGGATTGTACGGCTTATTTCGCTAAAATGAGATCGAATGATTTATGCAAATTAGAAAACATTAAGAGGATGAAGATCAAACAAAAAAGAGAATCGCCTTAACCTAAAAAGAAGAGTAATGCGGCAAAACGCAAGGTAAAGTTCTAGGTTAAAAGAAATGAAGAATTAGTCGGTTAAAGGGCGATTGAATAAACAGGAATTACATGGGGAAATAGTAAAGAAAAATGAGATACCTGCCGCGAATTAATCGAAAAGGGTTTCGGAGCAGGAATCGCCGACAAGGCCAGAGTCCTGAAAGCCCTAGAGAATATGAGGTATCAAGCAATGGGCGACGAGGAGGATGCCAGGTTGGCGCTCGTCCAATTTTGAGTATTGATTGCTTCGCCACTACAGTGCCACGTTGCACTTATTTAGGTACTGATTGGTTCTTAGGGAACGCAAAGTGCTGAGTTGGACGTTTTTAATTTAGCATTGTTAGTGATATTCTGGCGGTGGTGATTAGCTTTGAAATGGAGAAGGTGATGGCGGCTCAGGTTTCCTTTCCTTTATTTCCTCCTTCCCATATTTTTAAGTTTTTTTTTTCCTTTATAAATTTTAGTCTACATATTTGTAACTTTTTAGTTTCTATATTTTTAATAAATATCAATTTTAGTTTTTAATATTAGTTTATTGGTCTTTTTAAATATATTCACTTATAAAATTGCTTTTATTATTTATTATTTAATCAATTTTAGTGAAAATAAGTTTTTAAAGAACAACATTTTAGATTTATTGGAAGCACCTTATTAAAATTCCTCTCCATTAATGTTTCGTCATTCTCTGTTTCATAATATATTAAAGTTTGCTATACTGATTGACTTAACTTAACAATTTAGCTTAATCAAAGTAACAAAACTACGAAATTCAAATCTTTATTCTCTCCATCACAATGAATAAAATAGCACGTGAATTGTTCGTGGAGAAAATTTCCGTGCACAACACATGCCTTTTGTGGACTTTGTGTCGATCCGCTTCTTCGATTTGCTCTTTTTTTTTAGTTAACCTATGTGAGAATACTCGTACTTCCATTAGTGCGGTGTTGAGTCAACTACGTACACATCGTTGCTTGAATTAGTACTGAAAATGTATACTTTGACCAACCACATAAAGCAAAGTTAGGATTCTCACTTTTAAGTTTTTGTCAAACGAGCTTATTTGAGTTTTGTAAGGAGTGCGATTGAGAAACAATTTTACCATTGAGTAATTTCTAAAATTGATATTATTTGAGTTTTGTATATATGTATGATAAACTTGAGGAGAGGCTCTTTAAGTCTATGCTAAATGATTTATAGCTTGCAGCCGTTGAGATACCTAGCAAAGCGTCAAATCCAAGCTTTTCCTCCCAAATTTTATGATTAGTCTAATTTCTTCTAAAACTTTGAAAAATAAAATCTCAAAATATATCATTATAACTAAAATACAAGTACTAACTCATTATCTGAATAAGAAAAAAAATAGTGTGTAAATATAAATGAAGTATGAACGTAAAATTAATATAAAGTAGTGGGAAACATTTTAAACAACAATCCTCGTAAGTGCTAAAAATTACGTATTAAACAATGGTTGTGAAATCAATGGCATATGAAATGAAGAAGAGTCAACTATGTTGCTTACTTTATAAATAAGTTGGCGTTAATTTTTTTTTAAAAAAAATATGATTTAATAATACGGCTAAGTGCAAAAGTGCCTAAATTACGAAACCTTTATTTGACCAAAAGCACTTTACACATCTAAAAGCATTTTTGCATTTACCACCGCTCCACTTTGCCACTACACTCACGCTTTCTTCCACACCCACATTGCTTCTTTCCTTCCCCGAACTTTCTGCCTTTTAATATGCAAAAACAACAATGCCTTCAAATTAAGCCACCAAATTATAACGTTTGTCTTTCTAAAATCCTCATTGTAATTGTTATTTAATCATATTTTAAAATTAACTTCGAGATATTAAATTTAAAATTTCTTATATAAAAAGTTTGGTATTGTTATCTTGAAGTATGAAGTGTTTTGGTTTGATTTTCCCTTTTCTTATATATGAAGAAGTCAAAAAAGAGTTAGTCCTAAAACCACGAGATTGACAACTTAAATGCTTTCATTATAAGATATCTTATTAACTAACGCCTCTTTCTTTCTTCTTAATAATTACATTCTTCAATTCCCAAAATGCTTAATTCATTTCCCTCTTTACATTTCTTTCAAATGGACGTTACCAGATCCCCCAACAAGTCCAACCGACGTCGTTTTGTTCTTCTTTCATTCTTCTTCATTCTTTTCCTCTGCGTTTTAGCCTCCATTAACGAAGTTCGTTTCGACACTCTTTTGAAATTTGGCCAATGCTCCGGCGTCGCCGCCACTACTTCCTTTAACTCCTCTCTTGTAAATTCTTCCTCTGTTTCCAACCACACCGATATTCGTATTCTCATCGGCATTCTCACTCTTCCCGATCAGTACAATCGCCGTCACTTCCTCCGCTTAATTTACGGCACGCAATCCTTTTCCGGCGCTAAAATCGACGTGAAATTCGTCTTCTGCAATTTAACAAAAGAGGATCAGAGAATTCTCGTCGCCTTGGAAATTATGCGGTACGACGACATTATTATCCTTAATTGCAAAGAGAATATGAACAAAGGCAAAACCTACACCTACTTCTCCAGTCTACCGGAGATCTTCAACAACAGCGACGGCGGGGGTTCTTATCCGCCGTATCACTATGTGATGAAAGCCGACGACGATACTTACATTAGACTAAACAGCTTGGTGGAATCGCTCCGGCCACTTCCGAGAGAAGATCTGTACTACGGATATGTAATTCCTTGTCCGAGTATGGATCCATTCGTTCATTACATGTCGGGAATGGGATATTTGATATCATGGGATTTGGCGGAGTGGATCAGAGAATCGGAGATTCCGAAGAAGCATTTGGAAGGGCCAGAGGACAAAGTATTTGGGGACTGGATTAGAGAGGGGCGGCGTGCGAAGAATCGGTTCAATGCGAAGTGGTCGATGTACAATTATCCGGAGCCGTGGACGGGATGTACTCACGAGCTTTGGCCGGAGACAATCGCCGTTCATCTGTTGAAGAATCAGGAGAAATGGATTCGTACTTTGAAGTATTTCAATGTCACTGCGAATTTGAAGCAATCGAAACTATACCATATTGACGACGCATAGGTGAATTTAATCGATTAAATAACTTTTGTTTTTCATTTTTTTGGTTAATTCTTTTCAAATTATACACAAGAAGATTCTTCAATCATGGATCAAAAGATGTTAAATTAGAATGTATACAATGTTTTGATTCACAATAAAAATTGAATCGTTTTACTTCAAAACTAATTAAGTTCTTGAATTTTGAGCTGATAATGATGAACCGTTGTACATCCCTACTTCAAGCTATACCTTTATATATTTTCAATTTGCAAAAATGATAAGAGAGAACGTCCAACCCAAGCATTAATATTGAAAATATCAGTAATGCCCCCCAGAGTTTTAAAAAACACACACATACATTTTTTAAGCAATTGAAATTACAAGATATACAATGTGATTATTTGGGTTTTGATCTACTCTAGAACGCATATACTTAAATTTAAACTCTCTTTAAGTTTAGTTAATTTAGACAACTTAATTATTGACGTATTTCAAAATTGAACATTCTAAGAAATGAACTATGTTTGTAGTATGAGTTTCAACTCCATTCTATCTGTGCTTGAATCTTACACCATCTATTTATCAAGGTTTATATATTTTGTACAATAAAATGTTATGATTTATAATATATTTCAATTGTAACTTTTTCTTGTGACTTATTTTTCGTCCATTTCCTACTTTTACATGCGATGCAGTAACCGTAAATAATTAAATTTCATGAATGTTGACAATGACATATTTTAAATGTCGTTGTAGTATCTTTTTTATCCGGTAGTAATTTCAATAGTTTTGTCATTTAAAGCAATTTCCTACAATATTTCTTCCATTGCTCACTTTAAATAAAATATATTAAAAAAATTAATTTAAACCTCAAACTAATAGTAATATCAAATTAGGCGATGAATTTTCACAAGTGTATAAATTTAAACTTTTAACTTTCATAATTTTATCAATTTAAACTCCCAAATTACAATAGAGTCAAAAAAAGAACAAGAAAAAACTTAAAGCATAAGTAGAGAGAAAAATAAAAACAAACCCTCCATATATGTGTTTTATTTGAGTACATTTATGAAAGTTGAAAGTTTAAATTGATACACTTATAAAATCTCATGGTATAATTTGATATAACTTAATTTGGGGTTTAAATTGGGACAATCCCAAAGTTCAAGATTTAATAGGGTTTAAATTGATATGACCCACAAAGTTTAGTATTTCCATCGACATTTTGAAATTTTTTTTTTTTGAAGGTGGGGAGATGACCATGATATGAACATATAGTCATGTTGATTGAAGTGAGAGTACTTTTCTTACGAAATTTTATTTTTTAAGTACATCTTAGAGTGCACTTATTTTATATTCTTCTCATCTTTCTACGGCATAAAATGTGACCAAACAATTAAGAGTCTGTTTGAATTGAATTAATAACAAAATGTTTTTCAATAACACATTTTCTTTTGAACATTTTTTTGAAAATGAGTTTAAAATTTAAACACTTAATATTTGGTTATATTTTTTTATAAGTGTTTATATATATGTGTGTGAATTTGGTTTTTAAAGATTTTTCGAAAATAGATTATTTTATAAATGAACTTTTAAAAAATACATTATTTTAATTTGTCATTTTTTTCAAAATAATGTTTTTGATAAAATTAAACACTTTAGAATCTCAACCAAACAATGTTTTGATAAAATTAAACACCTTAAAATCTCAACCAAATATATCCTTAAAAATACAGGAGGTATCAACTCTGTTGTTTTAGTTTGAACATTTTGAAATTAAGTAATGTAATTAGAAATGAATGAATGTGATGATTTGGCATTAATTGCAATGAGATTATTTATCTAAATGAAACCTTTTTATAAATGACGATTAAACATAATTTCTTGAATTTTTGGGACTTTTTGGTGATTAACTACAATTTATTATTAGATTAATTAAATTTCACCAACAATTATAATTTGATTGAGTTTTGACAATTAAACTTTCTCATATCTAACTCAATACATTCAAGTCTCGAATAGAGAAACTGATAATAAGCTCAAGCTCAAGTCCAACGAGCATGTGAGTTCACAAGTCCAAATTCAGTCAATATATGGACTCAAGTTCAAATTCAATAAACACATGGATTTCAAGTCCAAGTCTAATAAACACATGGACTTCAAGTTTAAGTCCAACAAGCAAATGAGATTAATCTCCACCTAAAGCCCATAAAAATTTTCTTTAAACAGAAACTTCACATTCATTTAGATATCTTGGGTTAAAGAAAAAATTAAAGCTTTAAAGAATTCGATACTGAAACTTTTAAAAACTCACAAAACATCCAATACTGAAATTACCATCTTATAAAATATTAAAGGCTTGAAATATCATTTTTTTTAATTCTAAAAAATTGAAATTCAAATGGGCTGACAACAAACAAAACATTTTTAAAAATTTACTTTATATTCAAGATAAAGTATCAAATAAGTAAATATTAGAGAGTGTATAAACTATTTTATAAACTAATACACAAACTTGAATTCCACAAATTACATTTATCTAAAATCTGTATGAAGAATTATTATTATTTAAATTTCTTCCTCTAGTAAGAATAATGTAATTCACATTTGCTATATGTTGTTTTCTTAATCATTAAGCTTCACATTTGAAGGAACAATAATTAATACGCGTAACGCACAAATATTTTCCAACTCATACCATCCTTTGTCAAAAAGACTACAAGAAAAAGACACGCGTTATGTAAATAATATATATACATATGAAACCTTACGATTTTCTGCCATCTTAATGCTTTTAAAATACATTTCTCAAATCTGTTTAAATTTTGAAATTTTCAAGTTGGTAAATACAATACAACCTTCAAATTTTATGTCTATAGATTATTTTTTTGCCTAATAAATATTATTTTTCAAAATATCTAGTTAAAATAATCTCAATTTATATCCCTGACTAAAATTGAAGTCGATTTAGACTAATTGTTTAAAAAATTATTAATGCTTCATATGTACATTAAGACTTCTTAAAGCATAACATAGTATATTGGATTGGTTATATTATTCACAAGGTTCATTGGGACATTTATCTATAGGCATTTTCAAGAAATTGAGATGTTGACACTTTATTCAATTTACATTACAAATGAACCAACCAATATAATATATACAGGAAAGAGAAATTTCAATTAATAAGTAATTACATTATAAAGAATAAATAAATCATTGTATTTTCCATTATTTTCACTAAAAAAAGAAAAAAATAGAACAAAATTCTTGAAATTTCAAAACCAAATTATCCTAATTATCCCGATTATTGCCTTCAATTTGTCATCCAATGAAAGCAAGTGGGACATCTTGTTGTTGAGAGCCAAAAAAGATAATTAATCAAAGCACACAATAATTGAATTTTCACAACAAGAAATTCAAATACTACTCCAAATGCAAGGCTAATTAATTTAGCCATTATGAATATTCATCAAATGGATCATCATTCCCAGTAACCCCATCTTCAAATTCAAATCTTCTTGAACTAATCGAATTGAATCTGCCTCACCAAATTGGAGAAGAATATAATATATAGGTGGGATTATATTGATGATTAATCAAAACTATTTCCACGGCAATATTGAAGCTCAAGTGACACCTGGCGTTCGATTCTGAGCTGGCGATAGAAATTAGCAATAAAAGCCTCCGCACGGGAGTCCACGTCATCTTCAGAAGCGTAGCTGGTGGTTCTTTGTAGCCCACGAGATGAAGAAGAAACCGACTGTTCTTCTTCCATAATAATATCTTCCGAACAAGCCTTTAATCCCGGACGTTCGGTGAAGCTAAGACGGAGATTTCTCGACGAAGTCCGGCCTAACATCGCCGCTAACCGCCATCTTTGAATGCTAAAATTCATCATGAATCTAATCTTCTTCACCGCCTTCCTCAGCCGACCCAATAAGCTAATCGCCTCCATTTTTTTATTTTTTCCTCAACTGATTTGACTTTTTTTTCTTCTTCTTCTTGCTCTTGCTCTTGGTTGTTGTTGTTGTAGGAGTTTGTTCGTTAACAAAAACGAAAGGGATAACTTAGGGGTATTTATAATGCTAATAGCCGGCAATAAGCATAATATAATTAACAATAATGTTATGGGTATTGGTTGGAAATTTCTGTAGGAGCTTGAGAAACAAGGAGGAAGTAATGCGTGTGGAATTGGAAGACCGTGTTGATATGACAAGAGTAAGGTCAAAAGTTTGATGCAGTCTTTATTTAATTTGATTAATCACTTATATTGCTTCCTTGATTATGTGGGGTATGAGCTAATTACTTTTTAGTTATTTTTTAAACTAAACATTATATTATTTTTATTGTTTGAGATTATAATTGAGTGGAGTTTCATAACACCTTCCTAATGTGTGAGATTTAATTATTGTTTAAGCAAGAAGATGATTTTTTTCTTTTTTGTAATATTATTTTATGTTCATTGAATCGGGTTGTGTTAATAAGTAAGGTGAATTTCACAAGAAAAAGAAAACTCAATTTTGATTATCCATTCATTGTTTTTATTAGGATTAAGAATCATGTAATAATATTACTTAATATTATATTTGTTTGTTATGTGTATTCATTGCTTTTATTATACGGATTTCTCGATTTTTGATAGTATTAGAGCTTTTTATTGTTTCAACAGTGTGTATTAAGTGATCACTGACAATTAAAGATGTTAAATATATGTAAATCAAGTTTGCATGGTTAACTTGTAGAGTACTGAGGGTGAAAACAAATTTATTACAAAACCCTTCACATTTCAAATTTACTTTACATGATCAAACACTTAATTAATTAACTAAATTTGCAGACGGGAATTTGATAAGAGAAATAAAAATGGATTTTGTGCACTTTAATTTGTTTATACTGCACCTTTTTAATTAATTGTAAAGAAATAATTTATAAGCAGAGTTTCTTATAGAAATGTATGATCGATCATCTGAATTATATATTATGGTATTTAGTGAAACTGAGGTGGAACCTACCAAATTATAGAGTTTATGAAGACGACAAATTGGTAGGTTTTATTGCAATCTATGCTTAATTATTAGATATCTGCCACCTTTCCTTTCTCTGATCCAATGCTCTATTTATTTGTTTTTTTTACTCCAAAGGGGATTATACAACAGATTTTGTAAGTTGTTATTATTATTATTAAGGCTATATTAAGTTGTATTTGAGTTTAATACGCCACAAATTTAAATAAATATGCAATGCGTATCTAATTATGTCATCAAGTTTTTTTCTTCTCTAATTGGTTAATTAATTTCATATTGAAAAATCAATTGAACAATAATAATTTTGAAATTCATAAAACTATATTAACGTCATGAGAATTATGGAAAATTTTTAAAATTTTTAAGAAAGCTATACTCGATCAATGATGGACAGTTGATAATTAACGCTACTTTACTGATAAGTCAACTATAGAGATGTGATCGAAGTTATGGATTGAGTACGCGACTTCAACGTCAACTTATGTACCTATATATATAAATTTAAAATATATTTATAATTATTTTTAAATAACTGTACATGTAATTCAAATTATTGTTAATTATTAAATAATTTGTATTTAAAATATAGTTATTCTAATTTAATAAAACTCATGCAAAATAATTCCAACAAGTTTTATCCAACAACAAAAACTATTTACAAAATTTTATTAAATGAAAACGAACTAAATTCTAAATCTTTTAAATTATATATATAAGCTAAATTTTAACTTTTTCTAAACTCTAAACCTTAATTTATAATTTAACCTTATTATATGGGCAGGAGCATGTAATTAAATTGACAATATTTTAAGTATTTAAAAAACTATGTGAAATTAAACAACAGCCAAATAATCCTGAAGCAGAAAAGTAAAGAGTGTAAAATAAATTGTTAAAATATTGTAAAAGTATTCTACCTTTAAAAACATCATTTAAAAGAAAAATAGGAATAATCTAAAAAAACAACATTAAAAATTAAAATATGGGAATATTGTATTTGTAAAGGAAAAAGGCAAACCATTTTTTTACCTAACAATGACAAAAGGAAGCGTCGTCTTTTCGGTTAAAGGACAAGGTGACAGTTGTCTTTTATATTATTCTTAGAAAAATACATTATATTTTATTCTAAAATATTAATTAATTAGAGTTGTGAATTATTTTTTTTAAGAAAACGAGGCCAAGTCAATAGGCCGCCGTGATGTGAGTGCAAATATGCGACTGAGCCCATCGTGGATAAAGTCTTACTTTTATTAGAATCCAAACACAGAACAAATGAGGCATCGTCATCACTTGACATCACAAATTAAGCTATAATAATTAAGTTTTGCAATCAATGTGTGCAGTGCATGTTAGCCCCTTGTTTTCACATAAAATAATTCTGCACTCACCAACAGTCTACACCCAACTTTCACGAGAGCTCATCATATCCAGCAAATTCCTTTCCATTGCTTGTACAAAGATACAAGACAGTCATCGCAACCGTAACGCAAAGTTGCTGTGTGTTCATCATCCATGCAATTATTTATATTTGATCAAAACTGTTTGTTCAGTTGCTTTTTTTGGATTCGAAATATTTTTAAATATAGTAAAATATCATAATAACTATTTGTTAGAATAGACCTAAATAGGTTTCATTTTATAACAAACTAATTTAAAATTTCATTTTGAAAAATGAATAAGAATTAACGGAAAATAAAATAATAAAATTACATGTAACCTGTGTAAACAAAAATACTTTTATACAATTAGCATAATTTATATATATATATATATATCACATTGAACTCTATTTTGTTTGGTCTTCAAAAATCAAATTCTTCAAAGTGGAAGCAAATTTCTGTAACATCAAGCTAAAATGCCTCCTCCAGTTTGAAACTTCCACATTGCATATATCATATATCAATAAAATGTCTATCAAACTTTTTTTTTTCCAATAGATAATTAATATTCCTAAAGATAACAAATTTGTTAGTTACCTTATTTGAAAATGTCACTGAGCTCGTCATCCATTAATGAACTCTCCAAGGAATTTGCAGCAGTAAATTGCATTTGATAACATTGTCCTGAAAAACGTTATTTACACATTTAATTAGATTTAAAATATCATATAAAATACTAGAATTAAGAACACACATATATATGTATGTACCTGAACCATCATAATTATGATCTTCAATTGCATAATATCCAACAAAATTTTGAGAGGTTGAATTGAAATTGCAATTAGTTTGCAAGGGAGGATAATAAGCATGATTAAATTCTTCTCCCAAGTATTGATGATTATCATCATCACATGGTTTTGAAATCCAATTATTGGATGGAAAATTAAACCCTTTGGATTCTGGCAACGGAAAGCAACTTCCGGCCGCCGTCCACGTCGCTTTATCGTTTTGATTTCCTTGCCCATTACTTATTATTCGAAATTGAGGCCCCAAATTTGGAACTTTGTTAATTTGATTCATCGAGTTGTAAAGTGTGGATCCTTTTGTTGGATTTGTTCTATCGTATAAATTTCCGTGGCTTCCTAATTTTCCAACTCCACTTGCTTTCTTCTTCTTCAATGTATCTCTGTGTTTCTGAAATTTAATTACATAACCATTAGTTTTGCAATTCGAAATTGAATAACAATGGTTGGTCAAAAAAGTAGGAAATTAGGGCAAACCTGAAGATGACTTGCCACGTTCTCTCGTGTCAACCTAGAATCGTTCATGAGCTTCAATATGTTATTTGGCACTCTCTCTAGAAAGAGAAAACACAAATCAATCAAAAAAAGGAAGAGAAAAACTTAACATATATTTACAAACTTTTAAGGCAAAAAAAAAAAAAAATGATAACCTTTTTCTCCCAACTGTTCATAAGCTTCAATAAATTTTTCATCCAACTCCTTTGTCCAACTTACTCGTTTCTTCTTCTTAGAAGAAGAATCATCAGCGACATTATTACCATCATTTAATTTAACAATCTCTTTACTTTGTTCATAATCTTGTTGATAATTAATTGCAACCCTTTTAGCAGTACTGATGTTATGATTTTCTTCTTCTTCTAACACAAGTTGTTCTTCCAATAGAAGAAGATTAGGCCGGTTTGGGCTTTTACGAGCTAATCTTTTGCGCAAGACGTGTTGCCAAATATTTCTCAATTCTTGTAGCCTGACAGGCTTTATTAAGTAATCCTTAGCTCCCTCTACAACTCCCCTCATCATCGTGTCCAATTCTTCATTAGCGGATACCACTGAAATAATTCAATGTTATGAGAATCAACAGTTAAATATACACAGAGATAGAGATGATCGAGAGCAACAATGTAAGGAGTTAAATTAATTTTGAGAAATACTCACTAACAACCGGAATATCCATCTCGACACCAATAATTTGAAGTATCTTGAAGCCATCCATGTATTGTCTGACAACATTGGTAATAACAATATCAAATGTTCGTTTTCCATCCTTTAGTAGTCTTATTGCTTCCGCTGCTTCCGTTGATGCAGTTACTATATATATATAGTGAAAATTAGAAAAGGTGATTAGGGTTCTTCAAATTGTATGGAAAATTCAAAGATAATAGGGAAATTAAAGCTGGAGGTACCTTTATATTGACATTTTTTAAGGAGTTGAGCAAGATAACGAAGGCACACAATGTTGTTATCAATTGCAAGCACTTTTAAACCAATAGGAAATTGGTCATCTTCTTCGGCCTTTAATGGAATGTGATTATCAAAATCTTCCATTATATTTAAACCCTAAATTCAACGGAGAAATTAAAATATAAGAACTCAAGAAGGTGGAGTACTGAAAAAGGAAAATAAATAAATATTAACTATACTGTAGTTCTTTTGATATTTTTGTTTATTTTACAGATTAGGTATTTAAGGTTTTCTTCGATTTCAGATTCATGAATTTTAATTATATATTTGATTAGACCTAAGGGTTTTTATTTTTGTTTCAACCCTAAGTATACTCTAAAATTGAAATCTAATACCCTAATTTTATGGGTAAACATAAATATCTATCAGGATTATATTCATCATTCAAGAATTAAACATCCATAAAATTTCAAACCTACTTACAGGCAAACTACAAGAACATCGGTGGCGGCTGAATTAGGCCGTAAGACGGCGGTGCGTGGTGATTGTATAGACGGCGTTGTGGTTGAGGGAGTTACCGAGGGAAAGGAGACTGTGGAGGACGCGCGGCTGAGGAGTTCTATCTAAAAATTTAACTTAAACCTAATCTTTTCTTTTCACTTTATCCTTTAATAATTTCCAACAAAAAGATATTTTCCAAACTAAACAAATTAATATAATTTGTTTATCAACCTATCAACGTTCATCGTCACACTACTAAAAAAAAAACTAGACGCTTTCTCAAAATCATGAATGTTTAAAAAACGATAAAAAAAAGTCGGTGCCAAGAATACATAATTTAATAATATCGAACATTGAAACAGATAAAAAATGTCGAGAACAATTTAATTTGATAAGTAAAAACGTAAAGATAAATTTTACTTAATACGAAAAAAATGTCAAGAAGGTAGATATTCTTTACAAGAAATAAAATGTCAAGGGCAAAAGTTCTTGATACATTTAACATGTGAAGATGGTATAATTTGTAGTTTTTTTTCTTTTTTATATTTGAATATTTTCCTATAAATTGTTCATGATAAACATTCATCAAACCAAATAAACAATCAAACGTATAAGTATATGTAAATTAATCTACCATTAATATCTTTGACAAAAGTTCACTTCTTCAACATTGACGATATATTACTTACAATCTAGCTCACATCCAAGACACCTCTGCCTAGCCTTGCTTCAGCACAACAAGATATATATCAATGAAAAATATCCTATAAACACAAAGCTTCATACGAAAATAGCACATATAAAAAGAGGTAGATTTTTCCTCATATTATTGTGTAATACCAATGTATATATACTCCACCTTGGGGCTGAAAACAGAAACAAAGAATAATGAATCAACAATACATATATAATAATGATAGAGCATGACAATATGAAACAGGTATATTAAGACTTAGGATTCCATTAATAATAATAATATCCCGCAATATTAGTACATTTTTTATTTTATATTTCAAAATAAATATATTTTTAGAAAATTTATAAATTTATTTTTATCGGGGTTAATCTTGACCGAGATCAACCTCAAGATTCTTTCCGAATTTAAAAAACTCTTTGAAGGATTTATTTTGGTCTCTCGTTGAGTGCATCACCCAGATTGAACTTTAATTTAAATTAATTGATCTAAAAATGACTAACCCTCGATAAACAATTAGTTGGTGGAGTGATGGAGGAAGTTCAATTTTTAGTGATGCACTCGACCGAAAGAAATCGAGATAAATCCTTCAAAGAGCTTTTTAAATTTGAGAATAAATCTTGAGGTCGATCTCGGCCGAAATTGATCAAATAAAAATAAAATTATAAGTTTTTAAAAACTATACTATTTTTGAAATGTAAAACAAAAAATGTGCTAGTTTTATCGAATTCTCTATCAAGCTCCTAAACAAGGTAAAAGGGAAACTGATTGTGTTAGCAAAAGTTAATGGACAGGACCTTTTATATATGAGAATTAGAGAAACGTTGGATGTGTCACAGCCTGTGATTAGAGGTTGCAAAATTGAGACAAAAGAAGCCAAGATTGTCTCTCTTGAAGATCTTTTATTAACAATGACAGAGGAGAATGGAATACATATCAAACGAAGCTCTTTTCACTCTAAAGAAAGGATCATTAGCTCTAGATGATTATCTTAGAAAGTTCCAAGAGTTTATGTGACATGCTTGCAGCTGTGAAAAAGCCTTTGGATGATATATTGATTTTAAGTTTTCCACATAGCAAGAGAGATAGGAAGCAAACACAGAGTAGGGAGTTCAGAACAATCATGCTATCGAAACCTCCTTATCTTTCATATAATCAATCAGAAGAAATTCCTGAGGCTCTTGCTGCTATCACCTTGAATGAAGTAGATGATACAGATATTTATGTTGATTCCGGAGCAACCTCACATGTTGCTAATGATCTAGGTAAATTTAAATTTATACGTCACTACTTTAGTTGTGATAAAATGTACGTTGGAAATGGAAAAGGACTCAATATCACACACATTTAGGACTAGAACAGGTGACCTTGATCTTAATAATGTGCTAGTAGTTTGTGAGATGAAAAAGAATTTGCTTTCTATACACAAGTTAACAAGAGATAATAATTGCTCAATCACACTTTTTGCTGACAAATTTGTTATATATAGAATCCACAGGGGAATATTCTAGCTGAAGGACAAGGAAAGAAAGGTTGTATAGTTTGGGAGATCTTCAGTTCACACCAGAAAAATGTCCAACACCATTTACCTACCATTCTACTGATTCCAATAATTATTTTCCTTCAAATTTACCTAAACATTCATCTACTTTCGTTGCTTTCACTAATAAGTTTCCTTGTTCGATTTAGCACAAAAGAATTGGGCATTTGAATGACAATTTTCTAGAAATATTGTCCAACAAACAGCTCATCAATGTGACCAATTGGAAAAAGTTGGAAAAAGTTGCGAACTTCCATTTACTTCTAATGAAATTCATACTTTAAATTGCTTAGCTTCCTCTTTTGCTGCCAGATACTCCTGCCTGATTTCAGCTGCTCTCTGCCTCTCCTTCTCAAGGGTTTTGCTTAATTGAGTCTGCTCTGCTCTAAGGCATGAAACCTGCAAAAGAGTTCTGCTATTAGATAATATTTGAAAAAAAAAGGAGAAAGATGAAAATCATTAGCAATAAGAACCTGCGCCTCCAGAACATTAATTCTAGATAAGGTTTGGGACAAGCGTTCATTTATAGATCGCTCTCTTTCTTCAGCAGCAGCAGCTTTCGCTTCTGCTTCCTGTGGATTCAATAAAAACTCAATACAGGCATGTCCATATACTGCACAAACAGTATACAGTTCAAAATAAATCCAAAGCAACCTGAAGCCTAGAGTGTTGGATACGTAGACGCATTTTTAATTGTTGTATTTCTCATAAATAGAATGCTCTTCTCTTTCGAAAATTCTTTATAAAATAACTCTTAACCATACTGAAACAAGAATTTTTTGTTATCGTTGTTTTCCTTAAACCCTAAACCCTCGAAATCAACCGAACAACAACGAATTTTCTAAACGAACATACTCATGTATCTTTGTAGGATTTAGTATGGAACGTAAGGGATATAGATGTCTTGACCCCTCAACCAATCGAGTTTATATTTCAAGACAGGTGTGTTTGACGAAGAAAAAATTTCTTTTAATAAAAGCATGTATAACAACTCTATGAAGAGTATGTCTTCTCTTGTTCTCAATATTTTTTCAGGCACAACGGATGAAGATGAAAATAAAATAAAATAAGTCAGTCACACTGCTATGGCCATAAGTTCAATATATGGCAGAGACATACTCCAAGTGTGATTACAGCAGCTGTAGCAAACCAACAAGGTCATTTGAAGACATCCTTAGACAATGATCAAGGAAATAAGGTCATTTGAAGACATCCTTAGACAATGATCAAGGAAATATTGAGTTAACTAACAACATATAGGGAAGTCTCAACCACAATTACAAGAAACCAAGATCATCAAATGGATCAAATATAGCAGCAGATGATCAAGAACACTTTAGTGCATCAAATAAGCAGATTTGGTTGCTCATATCCCTATAACACATCTCTCTGCAATACGCATATTAATGTTAATTCTCGTCCTTATATAAGCATAATGCTCTCCTATTGACTTAAATTTTTCACCTACAGCTACAGCGTCAAATGAAGCTAGTAACCAATGCAACGAACCTATTGTGATCCTCACACACATCAAATGATCACAAGAAGAAAACTGGCTAACAACCCATCTCTTATCCCAAATTAGCTTACGAAATCAACAACTTGAAAACTAGAGAACATAACCAATCGTATCTAGCTACACTCTCTCACACTGAACCAAAGAATAACTACTAAATAGCTTTGGCCCAATCTCAACCTCATTGGAGAAATGCAATGGATGATGAAATGTCAGCTCTTTTGGGAAATCATACATGAACCCCTGTTCCTAGACCTTATGATTCGAACGTAATAGGACCAAAGTGGGTGTTTAAAATAAAAAAACAAGGAAGATGGTACTTTGATCGCAATAAGTCACCTAATAGCTCAAGAGTATTCTTAATTAGAAGGAATTGGTTACGAAAAAACTTATAGTCGTGTGATCAAACCTACCACTATAAGGTTAATCTTATCTCTAGAAAATAGTAAAAATTGGCCCATAAGACAATTAGATGTCAAAAAAGTTTCTCTATGTACATCTCAAAGAAATATTCTATGGCACAATCACGAGTGTTCAACATTCTGTCCTATGAGTATTTTTCTTAATTTATTTCATTTTGTTTGTTATTTTAAGGTTGTTTGTTATTATTTTTTACTTTTAATTTATTTTATTTTATGACAAATATTTTGTTAAAATTTTAAATTAAAAAATAAAGAAAATAATCCTTAGATACATAAGTTTAAATAAAATAATAAAGAAAAACATGAGTAAAAATATTATTTGTAGCAATATTTAATTTCAAGATTAAAAAATTAACATCAGATAAATTGTTATAAATTTTAATTTATATATATATATATATATATTTGAAACCAGTGTGAAACTAAAACAAAATAAAAGATAAGTATTTTTTTTATTAACATTATATATATATATATATATTGAAACTAATGTGAAACTAAAAGAAAAAATAATAATTTTTATTAGTTTTTTATACTCAAGAGGATTAATGTACAATATTGGGATTTTTTTTAAACTTTTATGATATTTGATTTGACTGGTATTAATTTTTTAAATTAAAAGACTGGTTTGGTTATTTGATTTTTCTAACGTGAAGAGTGAAATGATACAACATATGATTGAATGTTTTAATATTAAGAGTTCTGCACCATATAAATTAACAGTATAATATTGTATAAGAAGATTATTTGTTTTAATTTACTATATTATATTTCAGATTATTTGGAAGCGATACAAAACTATATCATACATAGTTTGTCTAAGATAAAACATATGACAAACTGTGAGAACGATCAAAATATATGACAGACGAAAAGTCTTTTCATTGTATCGATATAAACAATTTTAATTTTTCTTCAACTAATTTTCAATTTAAACGATTACTAAAAATACAACTGTAGATTTTCATTTTAAATAATATGAATATGTTTATATAGTCTTTACTTTGATGCACTTGCCTATCCACACAATTAGAAAATTAGTTTGGTGAAACAAATATAGATACATATATTTAGTAATACTCTACTCGACATAGTATGAAGTCGAACAGATTACGAATTTTGTTAACCTGATTTTTTTATAATTCTTTTATAAAATTTTGTTAATTAATGAGGAAATATTTATCGTCCTGATATCGGAAAAATTCTCTCTCATAATTATTCAAACTGTTCTAACAATTACACCGCTAATTAACTTAACAATTCTGTTTTTGCATTTAATTGGTTTGATGGTATCACTTCAGTTAATGTAATGATGACTTCATTAAGAAATATACTATAATAGTTATTGCCTCATATTATGGTTTTGAAACCAATCAAGTTTTTGTATATATGAATTTATTTATTTGATAATGAACATTAAATCATATATATGGTCTCTACAGTGCAAAATATCAGCAATAAAGACAAAGATACTTGCCTTGGTTGTTATGTATTATAGGAGATCAAGAATTAATGAGAATCTTACATAAACAAAAATATTTTTATATACTCATAGTAGATCATTTCTTTTTCTTTTGTACAACTTAATCAAACTTCCAATCTATCTATCTATATAGTCTAATTCTCGTCTAATCGAGTTCAAAATAATGACACATTAAACTTCATTACTTGGTCTTCAAAAATCAAATTCTCCAAAGTGGAAGCATATTTCTGTAACATCAAATCTCAAAAAACACCTTCACGCTTTGAAGCTGCAAACACATGGATTATCATCAGTATAATTTCAATATCAAACTTTTCTTTTTCTTTTTTCAAAAAGATAAAAATATTCCTAAAGTTAGAAAGTTTACTCTTTATTTGAAAATGTCAGAAAGCTCGCCATCCATTAATAAGCTTTCCAAGGAATTTCCAGCATTAAATTGCATTTGATAACATTGTCCTGAAAAACATAACACTTTTAATTTGATTTAATAGACTACCGATTGATTAAATAATGACAGAGGAAACATATATATGTACCTGCACCACCATCAGTATGGTTTTCAATCGCATATTGTCCAACGAGAATTTGAGAAGTTGAATTGAAACCGCAATTAGTTTCCAAGGAATTAGGATAATAAGAACTATTGTTGATTGGTTCATCAAATCCTCCCGAGTAATACGGATTATCATCATCACATGTTCTTGAAGTTGAATTATTGGGTGGAAAATTAAAGGGTTTGAATTCCGGCACCGGATAGCAACTTCTGGCCGCCGTCCACGTCTGATTCCCTTGGCCATTGCTTATTAGAAATTGAGACCCCAAATTTGAAACCTTGTTCATATGGTTCATCGAATTGTATAATGTGGAGGTTTTTGTTTGATTTTTATCATATAATTTTTTTTGAATTCCTAGTTTTCCAACTCCGCTTTCTTTCTTCTTTCTCAATGTATCTCTGTGTTTCTGCAATTTAATTGAATACATAACCATCAATTTTGTAAATTTGAGATTGGATAATAATGGTTTCTCCAAAAACTAAAAACAAAAAAATAAGACAAATATGAGCTTTATAGAAGAAATGTTTAATTTCTAGGACAAACCTGAAGATGACTCGCCACATTCTCTCGTGTCAATCTAGGATCGTTCATGTGCTTCAAAATGTTATTTGGGACTCTCTCTGTAAAACAAACAGAAAAAAAGAACTTAACATATATTCACACACAAAAGACTAAAGATGAATTAACAATTTGACCATCGTAAAAAAAAAGTGCTAACCCTTTTCTCCTAATATCTCATAAGCTTCAATGAATTTTGCATGCAACTCCTTTGTCCAACTTATTCGTGGCTTCTTCTTTGAACAAGAAGATGAATCAACAATATTATTATTATAATTATCATTATCATCGTCTAATTTATTAACAATATGGTCACCCACATAATATTCTTGATCCATTGTAACCCTTTCAAGGGAATGACGATGTTCTTCTACTGCAGGTTGTTCCAATAGCAAAAGATTAGGGTTTGATCTTTTACGAGATAATCTTTTACGCAAAACGAGTTGCCAAATATTTTTCAATTCTTGTAATCCGACAGGTTTTGGTAAATAGAGCTCAGCTCCTTCCATAAGTCCCCTCTTCATCATCTTCAAATCTTCATTAGCTGATACCACTGAAATATATACAATTCAATATAAGTAATAACTTTAGGGTTTGAGAATTTGGCATTCTTTAAGAAAAATAATTACTATTATTTCGAGAAATACTTACTAATAACTGGAATATCCATTCCAACGCCAATGATTTGAAGGATTTCGAAGCCATCCATGTCGTGTCGTACAACATTGGTAATAACAATATCAAATATCTGTTTCTCATCGTTTATTAACCTTATTGCTTCCTCAGCTCTTGTTGTTGCACTTACTATATGTTATATAAAAAAAAATGGTAATTAGGGTTTTTTTTTATTATTCCCAAAGAAAAATATAGGAAAAACTATTGACGGAAGTACCTTTATATTGACACTTTTCAAGGAGTTGAACAAGATAACGAAGGCAAACAATATCGTCATCAATTGCAAGCACTTTTAAACCAATTGGAAATTGATCATCTTCTTCGGCCTCTAATGGGATAATGGGATTATCAAAAGCTTCCATTATTTTAGCAATTTGAAACCCTAAATTCAAGGGGGGGATTAAAATATTAGAACTCAAGAAGATAGACGGCGTTGTAGTTGAGGGATTTTTACGGAGAGAATGGTGACTGTAGAAGACGCTAACTCAAAACCTAATTTATTTTTGTTTCACTTTTCCTTAGTCACATCCAACAAAGAAAATTTTCCAAAATAAACTCACTCTCCTTATTCAATTTCGATTTTCCTTTTCTGTTATCAAATAATCATTCAAGTTAAAACTAACTGACAGCTGTTTCTTTGATGTAATTAATTTTTCTTCCAAAATTTTAAAATAAAGTAAAATAAAATCCAATCATTTCAGAAAATTAATTTAAAAAATTACCTAAACTTCCGGATGTTAATTATAATCTTTGTCTTTTTTTCTTTTCTTTTGAGAAATTTACCCTAAAAAGTTCACACCCAAGTTATTTAAAAAACATTTACATAACCTTTATATTTGGTGCTTTTTACCTTTTGAAAATTTTGCATGTTTTCTTACTCAGTTTTCTTATAAAAAGGATAATATACACAGACATTCCTACTAGATAGATACCAATTTAGGACTCTCATCATCGTTTCACTAATATAGAAAAAATTAGTACAATAGATAAAAATAAGCTAAAAGGCTAGAGATAAACTCGATACAAAAGAAATTAAAATACATTTAAATTGATAGCTATAGAAGAGACACTATAATTATTTGCAAACATAGTGGATTTGTTAGTCCAAAGTTCTGAAGGTAGTGCACAGATACTTCCCAAAGTTCAATGTTCGACTTTCCTTTTTCCGTGAAGATATGACTATTTCTCTCCAACCCATATAGATCATAACACAGATGCAATAAAGGTTTTCTTACTGTGTTGGTTTATGGAGCAAAGATCAGAATAGAGGGATTTCACATTCTGACGTTGGATTCTGCAGGATAAGACTTTGAAGCTTGGTCCAGTGAATCATAAAGGTTTTCTTACTCTGTTAATCAAGGAAATGTTTGGATTAGACAAATAAACAACCTTAAGAAAATGTATATAACAAGTCATAGATAGTAAAAGTAGTTTGTTGCGACGTTTATAAACTTATTTTTATCCAAATCAAAATTTCTTTTTCACGAATAATATACTAAAGGCTAGAGGATCAGAAACAAAAAACTAAAATCAACTAAAAATCTGTTTGCAAATATTATGGAGGAATTGAAAATGGGGCATAAAAATACAAAAGGTCCATGGAAAGCCTCATCTAAAGACAAAAGAATTGATGTATAGTCGTTTATAAATATAAATACTAGTCAAATTGAAACTATATTCATTAAACCTTTCAACTAAAGACAAAATATGAACTAATTATACATCATATATCCTTGTTTTCATGTACTGTGTGCCATTTGTTACGTTTATCTATTTTTGCATTAATTAATTTAGTATAAACTTTTTGTGTATAAATTTTCATGTATATATACAACAGAGATGAAAACAAACAAACACTCATTGTTTCCTTTACAACACAAGAAATGAAACAGTAATCAACAACAATACATCTTTTTTTTTTAAAAGGAAACGTAAACAACAATCCAATCCATCTTTAAATGAAACTGAGCATCCTTTTTTCCCTAATCAAGATATTTAATTCATTTTCGTTATAAATTAAATAATTAACAATTATTTCATCTAAATATAATCAATTCTCTCTTCTTTTTTGGTATGTCAACAATAAAAAAGAGGAGAGTGACTATTTTCATATTTTTTGAACCCACCCTCAAATTATTATTATTTTTAAAAAAGATGCGTTTGGAACAGTAAATACATATGAATATTTCTACCAGGTAGAAACCCTCATTGCACTTTCATCATTTCCGCTTCACTGATGATAAAGATCATTGCATTCTCATGATTCTCGTTTCGCTAATGAAACAAAACACAAGAAATATTACAAAGTACTAGAGATAAACCCAAATGAAAAATAAGTGAAATTTTAGGAAAGCATGGAGATTTGTAGCTATAGAACTAGTGCTATAGTTTGCGAAAAGCAAGTAAGTTTTTAATATCATCCCAAATCTACAAAGTAGTTCTTTCCTTATTCTAAAAGATATTTCCACGGCATACCAATAGAAAAAAAAGATGGGTTTTTTACAAAGAGAAAACTTAAAATTTTGACTAATTTATTTTTTATTAATTTTACAACATGTAGCAGTTTTAGGGCTATCTATTAAAACTGTTTCGCAAGTGATGAGCAAATAAATGGATGAAGATAGTATTTGAATGCATTTTGGAGTTTTTGAGTTGTATATATTCAATAATTCACTTAATTACCTAATCATAAAAGTTAATATATGGTCAACATTTTCTTTTTCCTATTTAAGAAATACATAAGAGTGTAGGTTGGATTGCACCAAACTATTTTCATGTGATAAATAAAATAGAAAATGTTAAAACATAAATTAGTAGATGAAAACAAGGGTGGAAATGAGAAATGGTGTAATTTGTGTTAATTCCAATGCATACTTGTTTTGTTTATTTTTATATATAATAACTCTATACTTCACGAATTCTATAAATAAGTAGTTGCTATCTTCTTTCGTCACCTTTCATCTCACTTCACTCACCAAAACTAAATCCACCAATGGCTGCCGCCGACGCTTCCTCACCGGAATTCATATTCCGTTCAAAACTCCCTGAAATTCCCATCTCCACCCATCTCCCATTGCACACATATTGTTTCGAAAATATCTCCGAATTCAAACACCGTCCATGTCTAATCAACGCCGCCACCGGCCACATCTACACCTACGGCGAAGTTCAAGCAACATCCCGCCGAGTCGCCGCAGGTCTCCACAAGTTAGGTATCGGAAAAGGTGACGTCATCATGCTACTCCTGCAAAACACTCCAGAGTTCGTTTTAGCTTTCCTAGGAGCGTCCTACCTCGGCGCCGCTGCCACCATGGCCAACCCATTTTTCATGCAGTCGGAAATCGCAAAACAAGCTGTGTCATCTGGCGCCAAGGTGATCATAACCCAAGCTGCGTTTGCAGAAAAAGTGAAAAACCTATCTCAGGAAAATGAGATGATCATTAAAGTAATATTCATCGACGACAATGATCCTCCGCAATTTTCGTCGTTGATTGAGGACGTAGCAAAAGAGGAGGAGTTGGAAATGGGAGATGTGAAAATCAGTCCAGAGGACGTCGTTGCGTTGCCATATTCGTCTGGAACCACCGGTCTTCCAAAAGGAGTTATGCTGACTCATAAAGGATTAGTGACCAGCGTGGCACAACAGGTGGATGGTGAAAATCCACACCTCCATATCCGAAGCGACGATGTTGTTTTGTGCCTTCTTCCTTTATTTCACATATATTCTCTGAACTCAATTATGATGTGTGCGTTACGAGTGGGAGCTGCGATTTTACTCGTTCAAAAGTTCGACGTTAATTCCCTTGTAGAATTGGTTTCTAAATACAAAGTCACCTTTGCACCGTTTGTGCCTCCTATTGTACTTGCAATTGCCAAAAGTCCAGCTGTTGACCATTTTGACATGTCGTCTTTGCGTATCGTGTTGTCGGGAGCTGCACCATTGGGGAAGAATCTTGAAGATGCCTTTAGAGCCAAGCTTCCCCATGTCATTCTTGGCCAGGTAATTTTAAACTTTTACTTACTCTTAGTTTAAAATAAGATTGTTAGTTAACGCTTGAAGAACGAGTGTAGGGATATGGAATGACTGAGGCGGGGTCAGTGATGACGATGTCGTTAGCCTTTGTAAAGGAGGGGTTCGGGATAAAATCGGGAGGTTGCGGAACAATAATGAGAAATTCCGAAATGAAGATACTAAACCTGCAAACGGGAGAGTCTCTTCCCAGGAATCAAACTGGGGAGATTTGTATTAGAAGTTCTCAAATGATGAAAGGTACATAATGCTTTGTTTATTTGTTTATTTTCTAATTTCATGTGATATGATTGGCATTTATGTCCAAGAAAGATACTAACTTCGGCTACATAGATTATTATTTTATCATTAGTACGAATCGTATAGAAGATTACTTTTTATTTTTTATATTTTTGACCTTATGTTAAGTGAGATAAATAATTCCACCCTTAGCTTCTAGGTTAATCTTACAATAATATTGCTAACCAATGACCTCTTATTAGTCTTCTATAATTTATTAATACTTGCAATCAACCCATTATGTTAGTATTAAACATCAATTTACATGTAGAATTGATCATCTCCATACCCATACTGACATCAACATTTCAATAATTAATGAAAGTGATCATCTTGATGTCTAATCTGTCAATAATTTAACCCTTTAATCATCCAAACTTTTACCCAACAACTTTATGTTACTTCTTAATGATATATTTAAAAATTTTACTTTTTCATTTTTGTTTAATTCAATTCTGTCAAAATTCTGTTTCTGAAATTAAAATTTCAATGGATGCTACTTTAATGGTTGTGTTTGAACAAGTAGATAGATAAAAAGATTTGCAAACACACCTTCATAATATGAATTTTTCTTGTATATAGTGTACTCTCAGTTACCAAGAAACAAATTTAAGCGTATTTTATATTAGACCTATCTTTGTATATGGCCCATCAATTATTTAATTAAAAACGATCGTAGAATGATTTAAAAAAGGTTATATTATTATATTTTTGTCATATACATGACAAATGAAGAGCAAGGTTGCAAAGGTGTAGCAAATGCTCATTGTCTTTTTATAAAGAGATGTAAATAAAGTTTGAAATGCATAACAAACTTATTTAATTTCATATGGTTCCAAAGTGGTTTGCAAGATTTAAATTATTATTATCATTAATTATTTAATTTAAACATTTTCTTTTGTTGGTATAAGTTAGAGGCGTGCATTTTAAAATTTTTGATTAAAAAGAGTATTTGTTCATCACCATTAGATATTAGATTAAATTCATGAATGAAAATTTTAGTATGGCTATCATTTACCTCATCCATTCATGCATCGTCTTAATTGAGGTTTAAATCCGTTACTAACGAGTATCCTTCACCACAAATGAAAAGGTTTAATTAACTAAACACATTTAATGATGAAGTTGACAGTTGATGTCACTAATGAATGCCGCTTAGTCATTCCATAATGCAACCCTTACTTTGACTAATTAATACCGTCTAGCCAGAAGACGTCATTTCATTTGTTTCCATATGAAAGTATCGATTTGGGTCAAGCCCAGATTGTGCCTAATGGGCTTATTCATTCCCAAGACAAACCAAGCCCAATAAAAATCGTAAGTTCGGTTGGTTGAAGTGAACAGGATACCTCAACGACGAAGATGCCACGAAGGCTATAATCGACGAAGACGGATGGCTGCACACCGGCGACATAGGTTTCGTCGATGACGACGACGAGCTCTTCATTGTCGATCGTCTCAAGGAACTGATCAAATATAAAGGCTTCCAGGTAGCCCCGGCGGAGTTGGAAGCCCTGCTTATATCCCACGCCCATATCGCCGACGCTGCTGTTATACCGTATGTTACCCTTCTCTTTTCGAATTAACTGCTGCTTTTTTGTTAATACTAATTTGGTGACATTTCAGTATGAATGATGAAGTTGCTGGGGAGGTTCCGGTTGCGTTCATTGTCCGGTTTGACGGCTCCAACATCACTGAGGATGAAATTAAGCAATTCATCTCCAAACAGGTAAGACCTGTAATTTTACCTATTGATGGAGATTTTAGCATCGGTTTCATGGTAAAATTAGGTAGCCTTCCTTTTATGATGTAACTCGTCGCAGGCCCCTGCCTCTTTTTTTTTTTTTTTTTTTTTTTAATTCGTTTTCTTATTGTCTATAATTTCTTAATCTTTTATTATTCCTATGCCTAACTTGAAAAGTTGTGTCTTGATCAATAAAATTTAATATAGTTCTAATAACTGATTGAACTTTTAATTTTGTCATTGATTTTAACTGTTTAGGCAGAATATAGAAAGTTCGAAAGCCTTAATAAAACCAAACTGTATAGTTCAATCTTAATTGAAATCTGAGAGATTTAATACATGCATGGATTGTAATTATTGAGGATGTGGGATGCAGGTTGTGTTTTATAAGAGGATTAATCGTGTCTTCTTCGTGGATTCCATTCCTAAAAGTCCTTCTGGCAAAATCTTGAGGAGACAACTTAGAGCTTTGCTCGCAGCCAGTATTTCTTAATTAGAGACCAAACCCTACAACTCCCAATAATTAAACTCTCTCTTTCTCAGATGTGTGCGTGTAAAATTAGAGAAAGAACTTCTTTGTGGGTTATATTTATATGAAGTTCTGTTCAAAGGCTGCAAGGAAGTCGTTCTCTAGTTCAAAACAGCTAGTTTTCGAACTTTATATATGTAAACAACAGCTAGTTTTATGAAGAACTTTAATCCAAGTTCTGATTATTGTTAAATCTTATCTAGTTAAGACAAATGTCCTTGATTAAGAGATTAGAGGTTTCTATTGTTGAATTATTTGGCAATGCACCCATATGTGTAAATTGAGCCTCAGAGATTGCATTGATGGATAAGAGGCTGCATAGTGCCGTACGGATGAGAGTGCATTTCCTTTTCTAGAACATTGTTTAATGTTTAGGGTCCACTGGTAGTCATATCTTATGGTGGTGGACTGAATGTAAGAAATCATTTGATATCATATGTTAACAAATTAAATTCTTCCTGTACATTACTGAAATACAAAATTCAATAAAAAGATAGATTTCTTGATTTGGTGTGTAAAGTGATTGAAATAAGTGAAAAACTATATTTTTCCAGTGCTGCCAATGCTGAAAATTACTTAAAAAAATCTGCTTGTATGGTTTTGGAAAAAACCCAGTTCACTTCATTTCTTTGGATCATCTGTGGTCAAAACTGATCTGTTCTTTGTTTGCCCTCTGGAAATGATGACATCTGTTTAAAGTATTATTGCACCACCATTCGATATATCAGAACACAGTAGTATATTCTTTTGTGAGAAATCGTATTTACATCTCAAACAAGTTAATGCTCTTGTTTATATTGCTTTTTCTTTCCACGTCACATCCAACCCACACCTCTTCCTTTCATTTGTTTGATTGGAGCCAAAGTGTTGAAGGAACCTTCAAAATTTAAAGAGAGGGTCACACCTCAACTTTAGTGATCTAAATTTAAAAAGATTACTTTTTTAGTTAAAGATTAGAATGAGCATTTTCTAGGATCATGGATACGATTGAGAAAAAGAACTATCGATGAAACTCTATCACAGTATTCCTTAGTGGCCATCTTTTCTTGTTTTTTTGGATTCATATGAACTATTATTATTAACTAAACTTATGTTATGATATTGGTGGGATGTGTTTGAAAATGAAATGAGAGAGAAATGGAATACACAACCGAAGAAGGAAATTATGATACCTATAAATCTACGAAAGGAGGTAACCTTATCCTTCTCAATGTGTGGAGGATAAATTGTAATAGTTTCCTTTTTAGGTGCCATCCAGGAGAGGTAGAAATGATGGTCTCTGTTCCCCTTGTACTTTTACTGTATGCATAAATGGGTTCTCTACCTTATTATGTATGATGACTCTCTTAGCGTCCAAGATATTTATATCGAGTTATAAGAATTATTATATATTTATATTGAGTTATAAGAATTATTATATAGTCGGATGTGTTTGATTGTAGACTATTTTAGAGTGAACAATATCACAAAGGGAGGATTAGTTGAAAATAGTCTATGTTACAATGTTTTGAAATGATAATGCCATAGTTAATTGTCGGTTATAATAGTTCCAAACACCCATTGTTATAAATAAAGTTAGACTGTCCACTTACATGAACTGAGAGTGAGTGGTGAAAACTCAGCATCCAAAAGCCGACGTGTCAATTTCTGATGTCAATTCGGTGCAACCTTTTTTTGTCTGCCGCAGTTGGAACTCCCGAGACCTTTTTTTTCCTTTACCCCACCATGCCTTTTGTCCTCGCTTTTGCTTTGCTTTCCATTTTTCGCCTCAGTTCGCACCCGCTGCAAAATACAAGCGAAAAGAAAAAGAAGAAAAATGATAAGACTGAAACTGAACATGGACGGCCTATATCATCCATCTTTTCTTTCTAATACTTCAACAGCCGTTTTTATGTTCTTTCCTTCTGCCTTTTCCCAACCCAAACAGACGCCTATTCTACACGAAAAAGTTTTCTGGATAGATTTGATTTCCAATGATAAGTTAATTAGTCTTACTAAGACTGCTTACCGACTAAGCTTCTGATTTACCAGCCCTTCAAGAGTTTGTAGTTGTCTTTTTCAGTTTCTTTGTTGAAATGATGGGTATTGCAAGTGCCATATATACACGTTGTTTAGGTATAATTTTGAGATGTAGGATGTGGAAGAATGAGTTCCACAGGTTGAAACAGGTGCCTGGAAAAGCGGTGTGCTGTTTGACAGGCACAAAGCGAAGCACATGGGAAATAGAGAGATAGATAAGGGAAATACTTTTGGGGGAGTGAATGTGTGATTCTTTGGTTATGATGAGCACACGGGGGAAATCACTTTTTTGCATGGGCCATGCAGGCACAGAAATGGGTTGAGTTGCTGCTTGCAATTGCAATTGCAAGCAGCAGCTTTTAATGCCGCCAAACCATCCAATCCACACACTTTAGTTAATGGACACCAATTGTACCCTTACAACCTCAAAAGGTCGGAGAAAGTGCTGGCATGTGTTAAGAGATGGGCGTTTTGGACGAGGACCCTATATTCCACTCTTTTTTCACTTTACAAAATCCTAACAACATTACGTTAACCATGGAAAAGTAAAGGTTGGGATTAAACATTAAAACGACACTTCATAATCAACTCCGTTCCAGTCCAAGCTTTTGAATTTTTCACTTATAATTCTATCACCAACACCAAACTAATTTGTGGATATCATCAAATTTAGATGACGAAACATGTTCATAGATTTTTTGATCGAGAGTACGTGAGATTATGTGTATTTATCACCCTAACTTCATGAGTCACACCTAATGTTGTAAGAAGATAAATAACAACGTACAGAACAAGAAGTAAATAAAGTTAAGGAGACAGACAAAGATTGAAAATTTCCGTTTATAGGCAGTATGTATGTATACAAAGGAAGGAAACTTCACTAGTATAAGTTTAAACTCTAACACAGTACTTATCTATTGAATAAGTAATTTTATAGAGACTTATGCACAAATTATTTTGTTCTCCTAAATTATGTATCTCAAATAAATAGATGTTTTTCTTTATACAAGAGAACAAATATGCACCAAAATCTTTTTTGCAAAGGAAATTACACTCAGACGATAAGACTATGCAGACACAAAAAGAAAAAAAAAAAAAAAAGAATCGACAAATTTCACAAAAGATGGTTCAACATGCTTGACACGGTAAAAAACGAGATGTAGAACAAAATGACCAACATCTTGTCTTTTAATAGAAAAAATATCTCCAATATAATTGCACTAACATTACATATCTTAAACGTCGAGTACGACAAACAAGAAGTCCACTACCATTTTCTCAGTTGCCTGTGTTAGTTTATTCCCTTGAATGAGAAACAGAATAGGGAGAGGGTCCGCCCACTTCATTACTGTCTACATATGATTTCAACTTTTACAATTTCCCCAAACGTGATGATCCCTTTCAATTCCTCTCCCTTGTATCTCAGGTTTAAATGTGATTTCTACCAGTTAGCTAGTAAACCAATGGCTTAGCAGTTAGCAGTAGACACTCTAGGTTTGGTAACCATTACTTTCTCAAAGGGAACTCGGGTTTTCTTTGAATCCTTCAATCTAAAAATAATATTATTTTATATAAATGCAGGTACTGAAGACGGGTAAGTTAAATGAACTAGAAAGAAGTTTCATTTCACTTTCTCGGAAAGAAAAGCTCGAAAGAGTAAGGTTGAGAAACCCCAAAATTTTTAATTATCAAAATATAATATATATAGTGATCAGATGGTGTCTAAAAACGAAATCTCTTAGACTGAATTGAAATTGGGTGACCCGGATCATTGTACTTTGACTCACCCATTTTTTTAATTTAGAAGCAAGGACGCATTCCATGTATTTATTATCTGAACCCAATTAAAAGAGAAAGTACGAGGAAAAAGTACGTAATTACACACCATATCTTGGAAATTTGATTTGTGTATAACGGTTGGGTGCTCAAAGTACAAGATCAAGCAGATTTCAGTGAGTCAAATTAGGGTAAACTGATGATTTGGTGAAGGGAATTAGTGTTCCATTGCAGGTTAGAGACCAAACTGAGGAGGAATTAAACAAAGCGGTCTCTGATTTAAAGACACAACCGGAAACACCGCCAAAGGTCTGAGATTATGATCCCTCAATCATTGTCTAAAAACACATTTAATTATTTCTAGTTGTCGCTGATGGATCAAATTACTATGTTATCTGTCTGAAATAAAAGCAGAGTCTGATTTAATTGCGTCAGACGTTCATTAGTTTATAGAATTTGAGTAAAACCCCATGTGCTTGGTTCAGTTTTTTATTAAAAAATGCTTTGAAAATTTAGGGAGAGGTCATGTGAGGTGTGAAGTAGAAAAGTGAAAAGGGTTAGCAGTCATTGGTGGCTAAGTTGTCTTGTCTGGTAGTTGATGCATACACTTTTGGGTCCTACGCCTTATTACATCATTGACGAGATGGAAAGATCCCATAAACACTTTCTGAGGATATGCCATTGATGTGGTGTTTGTGTTGGGTCGGGTCTCTTCACTTTTTTTAGCAGATCAATCAAATATGTTTTTCTTATTTTTATGGTCCAATCACAGCTTGACATGTGGCCTCACTGCTTCAAGATCACACGTGTCCGTGCCTAAACCCGAACGACACTGAAACGAAGGGAATGTAATGTCAAAGGTCCCTTCTAACCTAACGTAAAGCATAATCAAGTCGACTTGTCCACGCTCAAAAGATTTTTACCTGTTGCCGGAGTCTGAGTTGACATTTAGACGTACTCGTACACTCTCCCATAGAATTAGGCAGAGTAGTAAGCACAACTCTTTACAAAGGTATGTAATCTTAATAGAATTAGCCTCTAACGCTCACATTGAATGTTATGCTAGTTTAAGCTTCACAGTACAACAAAGCACCAAATTAGTGCAAAGTTTTTTTAGAGCAAGGTTTTGTAGATAACTAAAAATTACTCGATATGAATGTCACACCAACTATATCTTTGTCGAGTAAAACATATTAACGGTTCATTATTATCCTTTATTGTCGTTTGAAAAGAAACTAGTTTCATAGATAGTTAAGTTGAATTAGGAGATTTCTTTTTTCTTTAGTTCACTATAATAAAACGTGATGGAATATTCGAAGCTTTAATCTCTTGACAATTCTATCGACAAAGATACACATATTTTATATTTTAGGTTAGTTGACCAATGATTATATTAGTTGAATTAGCATATGCAATTAACTCTGAATTATATAATATATGGAATTGGGTGATAGGGATTCCAATTTCAAAGCTGAAATCAAAGACAAATAGGCTCTGTGTTTAATTAGTAGATACGGTTTGGGGTATTTTCTTTTGTTGGTTTCACATTTGCTTGACCAGTTTGCTTCCAACTAACTTATTGAAATTAATAAAATTGAGTGATAATATATGGGTGTGTTAGCATGTAATTAATAAATTTATCTTATTTGATAGGACAAAAGTTCAATTTAGAAAATTCTTTTAAATTTAAAATTCATCTCCCCACACAATATAGTTTCTAAGTAAAAAAATGTTTCCCATTAGAGTATGGAGAAGATAATCAAAGAGCTGAAATTAAATACATTTGAGAGATCAGTAATCGGCCAAGATTCAGCTGCTTTGTATTTAATACTTGTCCTAATTTTCTTTAGCTTCTTCTAATTTGTTTAATTAATTAATTAAAGAAGTAAGGAATCTTGGGATATAAATTAATTGTTGGACCATAACAAGTGATGTTTGGGGAAACAGTAATGTAAAGTTAAATGGAAACTGTTTCTCTTCATAGCATCTAATCTTTGAAAAACCAGTTATTAATTATTTTATAAACATCCTTTTTAACTTTAATTTTGGATTAATTTAACATTCTTAATATTTAATCTTTCCTTACTAACATCATTCCACTTTGTTTTTTTTATTATTTTTACTTTTTATGTTTATTAAATTTGATTGATGTTTAATTCTTTTATTTTAGGATATATAATTTGTTTATTTTATCTTTTCTTCATTTTACTAGTTGAAAGTTGACCACCCTTCTTATTGAGATCTCAAGTTGTATATTCATCATACTTAAAAAATGTAAATGTGCATACATATACTATATAATGAACTTTTTTGTGGTTACAAATAATATTCAAAAATACATCTCCACACACATATTGTTCAATATATATGATACTATATTGTAAATGTTGACTTGTTCATGCACTTATTGAGCATATTGTGATGTAAGTATTAAACATACCTTAATTTTTTCTTGAAGAAATGATTTTTGAATTTTAAATAAACTTCCTTCACCTTTGTAAGTTATAAAAAGAAATATCATTTAAGAAAGCTCATAACAATTGAGAAATTTTCCTAACATGTTTCTTTTGTAATATATATATAAAGATAAAACGAATGGAAAGTGTAAATCAAGTCATACTCTTGTCTATATCTATCAAAAAAATAGTCGATAATTAAACTATATATTCATACAAATAATTCAGATAATTTTGTAATTATAACTAAATAATAGGCATATGCCTATAAAATATACCAATTAATGAAATGAGTTCCGAATCTCAAAGAGAAAAAAGAAAATGTATTTGTCGCTAATTGCTCAGTGATTGCTAATCAATTCTAAAGTACAAATATAATATGTTGCTAATTGGAAAACATACTTTAATTAGACAACTCAATATTTTTTTAAAAAAACTCTCTCTCTCTATATATATATATCCAAGTGGCAGAATGTTAGAAGTGGCCCTAATTAATGAGTAGTTTAATTAATGAAGAGTATTGGGAGGTTGGTTCAATGAACCACAGGACAAATATTTAGGTTTTGAATAGTAAAGATATTAATATTATTGATAGAACAAAAAAAGGGGAGAAATGTTGAAAGATGTTGCATGTCTGGTCTACTCAAAGAGATGTGTTTATCTTCTTTAATCATTTATTACTTAAATTAGTAGAAGTTGGATCCATAATTTTGTAATCTCTCAACTCCTTCCATCATTAGGGTTTGGAATAACAAATAGTTTAAGTGTATGTTTTAATCAACTATTTACTTTTGTGGCCTAACTATTTTAACTGTGATTAATTTGACCTTTTAATATGCTACCCACTTTAAATTTCAACATCAAGTGTCTGTATATAGCTAGCTAGAGATTCTTTTAATTTTGTTCCATTATAATTATAGACATGAGTTTCTTCTTCAAACGAGCATAGCTTAATTGGACATAAGTGTTCGTATCATTGGTTTCAAGTTATTGTTGAAACTTTTATATAGTACAAATCTACAGTAACATGGACAATAATTTGTTAAAAATTGGCGGGGGATATCGAAATGAAAAGACGTATTAAGGAGTTTAGGTTTGTTAGAGCTAGCTATGCTATATTTTGAACTAAGAGTTACCAGCCATAAAAAGATACGATGTTAAGAGTGAATTTGAAATGTGTATGTTACGTGATGATTTAAGAAGTATTAGAAAGAAGAAGAAAAATGTCGAAAGAAGAGCAAATATGCTTGCCTCGACTGAGTTCGAAGCCAACCCGTCTCCTTTAACCTACATCCTGGAGCCTAAAATCTAGCTTCTTCGACTTTTCAAAAAGAAGAAAAAAAACACTAATTTCTTCGAGTTTCATTTAGAATAGGACAAAGAGAAACCCTAGAAAGGTCAGCCTCGTATAAATGGTAAATGATCATAACACCACAAAAGGTAAGTAGTGTTTCGCCTTTAAAAAGCTTACTTTGATGACTCTTTGCTAGATGTGTATCAAATTACAAAATTACGGTTGTTATCTCAACGTAAAAAAATCATATACGGTATTGGTTTGTTTGAAGTGTTGGGTAGAGAGAAAGTGTATATAATAATTGAAGAGATAAAAGAAAAAAAACGTCTGGACACGATGATTATGATAATACTAAAATGCAGAGTTTGGGATAATATGTTTTTGTTTATTAACATTTTGAGGATACATGTGGGAGTAAGTGGAAAAGGAATGGAAGTAACCATTTCTTCTTTTTAAATAAATAAAACCGACAACCAATTTGAGTGCTGCCATTACCGGAGCCGACAACCATTGGATCCCCACTGATTCTATCGAACCCTTTTGTCTCTCTGTATAATTCCAAAACCCCCATCCATTTTTAGTCGCCACCCAAAAATACATACGCAAATCATCATCTACCCCCCTTTTTATATCTCCATAATTCTTCATTTCTTCAAGATTACCCATTTCTCATTTCCCATCTCTCTTCAATACCCATCTTAACACTTACCTTCTTCATCTATATGGAGTTTAAACGCCGCCATCATCATCAACAGCAACAACTTAATCTTGAGCTTCTTCTTGAACCTTCTTCTTCTTCTTCTAACTCTTCTTCATCTGCTCCTATTAGTCCAAATTTTGAGGCAGTTGTTGGTGCTAGAGTTTTCTCATGCAATTATTGCAAGAGGAAATTTTATAGCTCTCAAGCTTTGGGAGGTCACCAAAATGCTCATAAACTGGAGAGAACTTTGGCCAAGAAAAGCAGAGAACTTAGAGGTTACAGATCAGGAGATGATCATCATGAACATCATCATAATAGTAATAATAATAGTATGATGATGATGATGAATAATTATTCAAGCCATAATTTATGGAATGTTGAGACAATTACATCATCAACAACAGCAACAACAATAGCTGATGATCATCATCAATTACTCAATGGAAGACGTGGTATTATTCCAGCTGATGATGATCATGATATTGGCCATCTTGATTTGTCTTTAAGGCTCTGAAATTTCATCTACGATCGATCAGATCTCTCTACTTCAATTTTTTATTTTACGTATAAATTTTTCTAATTAATATCATTGAAAAAGCCTAAATTAAAGGAGAGAGTGATGGAATTTGGAGATCAGAGTATTATTATTTTCATATGTTAATTCTCTTGGATTTCTTGAAGTACTGATATCATCATTTGTGGGTTTCATATATTTTTATATCTTATTCTCCTTCAAGAAAACCAAACCTTCACACCTTCTTTTCTAATTTTATTAATTTGGGCTTCTTTTTTCATGTCTTGTTTCATTTTATATGCTTTTTCTTCCTACTAACGATTTATATTGACCGGTCAACAGAGAAAAATATAGATATATATTTTTAATGTGAGTGAGATCTTTTGATTTTATTTTTTAAGATGAGAATCTCGATATGGCTCAAAGGGCAACAATAGAATCTTTAAAAAAATGTTTTTCATGTATTAAGAATATATTTCTTTGGGAGGATATATTATTACTATGGTTCCCTTCTTGGTGCACTAAATAATCTAAGGTATTTTGTAATTATGATAATTAATCTTGATATATTGTTCTTCTCTTAATTGTAAAGTTTTTATTTCTCACCAATTTTTGTCTATCTATCTAAAGTGAGTATAGAGTATGATTTTTTTAAAAAAGAAATGAACATGTGCACTTACATGGCATACTGCTTCATGTTTCACCATTTTCTGGGTTGTACTAAATCGATTTTGAGCTGAATATTCGTTTACATTTTGTTAACTTTAATTTGATACCATTCTCGATAAATATGAAGTTTATCTATTTATCTTTTTAAACATGACGAGGTTTTCTCATCTTTTCAAGTAGAATCTCGAATACTAATTAATGGTTAAAAAAATAGTGCATATACTTTTCTTTAACCCACGGATCTAACTAACTCAATTGCCTTTATGTAATATAATATGCATTGTTTTTATTTAGGCGTCTGTTTTCTAGTCCAATGATCTACTTTTTTTACTTTTATCTCCTTTGTATTTGTTGTTCTATCGATATTGAAATGAAATTGGATGAGAGATGATGAGGAAATTAAAGATGCGTTAACTTAGCAGAGATGTATTGATTTAACTATTCATTAACTCTAATTTGATATGTTTTTTTCAAACAAAATAATTAGCAGTTGCATCCTGGAGATTAATTAAAGAGATTGTTAAACATAGTTTGTGGATTCAATTTATGTTAATTTGTTTTAGAAAAGATATACTTATATTGCATGCATGCATTGTTATTATTAAGACTGTCAGTATCAAATATAATTGGAACAAAGTAAACCATATTGTTTGTATTTATTTAAAACTAATTGAATGTAGATTACGGCTACCCATAAAAATTTCAAAAACACTTCTATTCTTCTTCCTCAGAAAGTAATTAGACACCCAGCTGGATTATTTTAATTTTCTTTTTGTCATTCTCTTTCATAAGCTTTCACATAAATAACTATCTGTCTTCATGTTTAAACCTGCAAATTTCAGGACTTAAATCAGGATTGCATATTATATATATATGAAGTAATCAGATCTCATTTTCTCATTATAGTATGTTTGTTCATTACATTTAGACTTGAAAGAGAGAGAGGTAAATGAAAGGGACACAAATTTTCTATTTTTGATCACCAGAGAATACATAAAAACATACTTCCCTCCACAAACTTTTTATAAATTAATAATAATTTGATGGAAACTTTTAATTTGCTCTTTGGTAAGTTCAATTTCTTCGTCTTAAAAAAAAAGAAAAAAATAAAAAGAAGGAAGAAAGAAAGAAACCCTTCAATTTCTTCAATTTACTTAAAGCTAATTAAAGTGATATAATTATTATAGGACTGACAGTATATATATATATATATATGGGTTCAATTTAATCTTTATGACTTGTCGATGCTTCAATATTGTTATTAAAGATAAGAGCATTAATGCTACTTTTTCCCACTAAAATGCAAGACAAAATCAAGTGAGGATCCATGAAGTTGGATTGATTTATAGATATGTTTACTAAATGCATGGTTGTTGGATATAAATTTAGAGGGTGAAAACTTTATATGAAACATTTTTTAAAAAAACTACTTTTATATGGGTTTAAAGTGTTTAATGAAAGCTATGTATCTTCTTTATACATTTCATTCAATTCTACCGTCATTATTTTTCAGCTGATAAACTTTTTTTTTTTAAAAATATTGATGTAATATTAAATTTACCTTCATCCATCACTTTAAACTTTTAGGTCAATCGATAATTTAATAAGAAACCAAAGCAGAAAATCTTATGCTTAAATTTCTTCACTATTGATTTTCACTTGTCTCAAAAAATTCTAGATCCACACAACCGAGGAGTAGTGTTAAAATGTTAACACGAAATAAATTAAATTTTCTTTCCCACTCATCAACTTAAGTAACTTTTTAGTCAACCAATGATTTAGGGACATTTGAAGTTTGTTGAGTTAGTTATTATAGTGTGATTACAATAGTTTATATTTATGATGCACGTATTAGTGTTGTATGAATTATAGTAGTATGTGTTTAGAGTCCAAACTATTATAATCTAAGTAGAAAATAATAAACATAGTAGAAAACAGGGGTTGAGGGCAAAACAACAATAATTAAATACTCTACCAAAGAGAGTTTGGATAAATAGTAATTACTAGATTGTATATCTAGAGAGGCACTCTAATTAAATTTTGGAGTGAACTATAATAAATCAATTCACGAGTTAATTTTAAGTTGAAGTTCGAAACAAAGCTGGTAAATGGTTTCAGATGAATGAAGAATTTAGAATCTAAGAATGTAGAATGAAGAAGAGATGATACCAAGATATAAAGTGGATGTGAAACTTTGGATGGTGCCAATATAGCAAATAGTCAAAGTTACAAATAGAATTACTTATTGGAAGTGAAAACAAGGGGCGAAAGGCAGAAGAGATGTTAAGTATTGATGTGTTAAGTTGTAATTTGTTTGGAAAGGAAATAATGTCTATTGTAAGCAAAGCACATAACAACTCCAAATTACAAGATATTTCCCTTGACAAACTCAACTTTTTTAAACACAAACTAAAAACCTTCTTAACTCCCCCTTCCCCCCAACTCCCAAAGCTCATTTATTATCGATTAGGAAGTAACACAAAGGGAATTTGATTTTAGACGTAATTCAATAAAAATAACAAAGTGAGGGACCCAAATTAAAGTTTTCTAAATTAGAGTTGCCTAATGTTGCTGCCAAGCCATTAAAATCCCTCTTTCTCCAAACCTACATTTTCTCGTCAAAATCTTAATAATTGAAACCCCCAAATGCCAAAGTTTGTAACAAAACTCATGTATGTATGTATACATATGGTTTGATTTTGTTTCCTTGTGTGTTTAGTAACCGATCTAAGTTTAATTCTCCCATTTCTTCAAACCCATCTCAATAACATAAAGTTTGAAACTTAATTTGACCCTTGAACCATTCTTATCACTAAAACTATTTTAATAATAAGTACAAATCTTTCTACAAAATAACATTTTTCTCTTTTCTATTAACTTTTGTGATGTCATTCCAAATATATAGGTTGGAGAGATAATACCCTATTACTAATTACTTCATGAAACCGGGAAAAGGTGTTGAGCCATGTCCATGGTCAAGCAAGGAAAATCCATACCTGAAAGGTCTCAAGAACACAACACAATTGTTCATTTATTATCTTATTGGATAATCAAAACCTTTCTTTTTTACCACCCTAAATTGCCCATTTATGTTCTTACAAGAAAATAACACAACTAACTAACTAATTAATTTTAATTAAAGCATTAATTAATCTAAATTGTTTTACTATTAATTCAAATATACTAATTATCTCTTAATTCTTTTCGTCATTACTGTTCTCAACAACAAAAGAGTCCATCTTGGTATCACATTTGTATTTGAATTTGTTGATGTTGGGATCTTGTATCTTAATTGGTGAACTTGTGGGCCTCTGACGGACTAGATGTTTAGTTTGCTTCTCTCCTTAATTAGTCTAGTCTCTCGAGATACTTAGAATTGACTAATGTAAAAGATATTCATCACACCAGGTATGACATCAAGCTTTTTACTGCATTCTAATGCTTGAATTAATAAAAAAAAGTGACTAATTCTCAGTTAATTACTCTCGCGCGTTTTTAGGTAAGATGATAGCGGTGAAAGGCTGAAAAATTCATTCTAAAGGACAATCAAAGTGGGCCGGTTTGTAGAAGCCCAACCTCTCACCCAAACCCATACATGGGCCTCTTTCATCCCGAGAAATACGCTTTTTATTTTTTTATTTTATTTTATTTCTAGAGATGGTTCTGATTAATATAACAAATATTAGTATATATAACAACTACTTAAAAAGTTACAAGTTTTTGCAATTTTTTAAAAATGTTAATGTACAATTAATTATTATTCTTAAAATTACTACTTTTATTATAACTAAATATTCCCAATTTTGAAAATAACAACATTCATAAAATATCATCTAGTGATTAGACCTATGTAGTTAACCAATTCATCATAACCACTAATCAATTGGTTTTTAAGGCATTAGCAGTTTGATTCAAAGAAGTTTTGAAATTTTCACCCCCATAGATTTTTTTTTAACTTTTAAGACACGAACAATAAAGAAATATCTCTTGAATCTCGACAACTAAAGTCATATTTACATTATTAACCTTATTTTGAATACCCTCGAGGAGTAACAATTTGAATTCTCTTAAAATATTAGATACATCTATTTGATCTAAATCATTTAATTTTCTCTCCGATAATAAATTATTCTTGTGGTATCATGTTTCATCCCAAAATCAATTAACAATAGAAAGAGTAGTTAATCGCATAAATAAATCATCTATTTGATAAGAAAACGGTAAATTTCTTTTGTATTTGGATTATTTTTAACGATTTCATAACAAATAATTTTCAATAATTACACTTATTGCTGAGATTAGAAGGGGGTGAAGGATGAATAATTATTAATTAACAATATCTCTACTCGTACAGTACTTCAAGCCATTGTTTTTAAATTGTTTGTTACATTAAATTAAATGCATGAAAGGAGTCTGCATTTTCCACGCCTTAGTTCCAAAGTCAAGTATGAACATAAAAACCCTTTTAGGTATCTTTGCTTCTTTCATTTTCATGCATTTTTCCCACTCCTACAAAATTCATTTGTATAATAATCAAACATTTCACAAAACGTTTGTAATGAAAAGTTAACAAATAGTACTACTAATCATTCACAAATTATTAACATATAAAATTCATATCTAAAGTCATTGACTACAAAGCAACGAAATTTAAATAATTTAACGTAAGTCTAATTTTATTAAAATTTTGAAATAATTATTTTATATATATAGCCTCAGTATCATACAAGGTTAGTTGTGTCCTAGGGGAGCATTATCTATTTCTGAGAAGATTTCAACGAAGGAGTAAAGAAATTAAACAAAGTATGAATTAGTATAGTATTTTTAATATATTAACAAATATTATTGCTATACATATTAAATAAAAATATTCAACGTAACATTTTAATAATTTTACATATGAGTTATCTATGCATCTTATAACATAAACAATGAGTTAATTACTATTATAGTTGAGATTTATTCCCGTCCATGACCCTTATAAATATTCAAATTCATTAAACCTCTAAACATCAACAAAAAGAAAGGAATCAAGAAGAGACTACAAAAATTATCTTACACTTCCAGTCTTCCATTCATTTCCAAATGGCAGCCCTCCAAATTCATGGCACGGAAGCCGAAATCTCTGCAGCGTTTCTAGTAGATCGAATCATTGATCTTCATGAAAGCATCTCGAAGCTTGAAACCCTAAGGCCATGCAAGAAAGTGAACAACCTCTTCACCAACCTAGTGACCTTATGCATTTTGCCTTGTTCAATAGATGTCTCCACATTGCCACCAAATTTACAAGTCATTCGTGAGAGCCTCATAATTTTATGTGGCCAAGCTGAAGGCTTACTCGAGTTAGAATTCTCAACTTTGCTAAGCAAAATCCCAAAACCTCTCAACAACCTCACTTTATTTCCATATTACCAAAACTACATCAAGTTAGCCAACCTTGAAAACAAAATTCTAAATGACAATGGAATTGTCAATCCCAAGAAGGTAGCTTTTGTGGGATCAGGTCCTTTGCCTCTAACTTCAATTATTATGGCCATGCAACACATGAAGGGCACACATTTCGATAACTACGACGTAGACAGTGTGGCGAATGACGTAGCGAGAAAGATCGTGGGGTCAGATTCTGATCTGGAGGGGAGAATGAAGTTTTGCTCTAGTGATATTGTTGATGTAAAAGAAGAGCTTGGAGGCTATGATTGTGTGTTTTTGGCTGCTCTCGTGGGGATGAATAAGGAAGAAAAAGTGAAGATTATAAGGCATTTAAGGAAATATATGAAAGAAGGTGGGATTTTGTTGGTGAGAAGTGCTAAAGGAGGAAGAGCGTTTCTGTATCCTGTGGTTGAAGTTGAAGATTTGGTTGGCTTTGAGATTCTCTCTATTTTTCATCCAACTGATGATGTTGTCAATTCGGTTATCTTAACTCGTAAGTTAGCCTATGATTAAATGAGTGAATTATATCTTGAAATGTATTTTTTTAAGTTTTTTTTTTTTGTTTGAAGGGATTGTATTTGTGTGTCGTATATGTTTTTCGTTTTTCAAGAATTGATGTCGTATGTTTGTGCTGTACTTTGCTCATTCTGGAAGTATTATTATTGAGTCTATTGAGTTTAATTTAATATCAATTTAAGTTAATTGCATGTGTTTCTTTATTTTAACTAATATATATTGTGTATTTATCTTCATTTAATGACTGAGTTTGTTAAGAAAAATATATTATTCAAAAGTTACCTGATCTACTCTTTTCATTGTATTGCTAATTTCCTTGAACAATTGTAGAATTTCATTGGCCGTAATTTCAAGACAGCCACTTCTAAATGGCCGTTTAGCACAAATTCTCAAGAAAAATTTATAAAGCCCAATCAAGGTAGACAATTGCCATTCAAAAAGCCCAAAAGAAGAAAAGCCCAGACCAACTAACAGAAGTATTTTCTCATTTGAAATATGGCAAACTGATTTTTAGTTTTGAAAAACTAACACAAAAATGAATAATCTATTCAAATGGAAAATCCAAACTTGACGCAAAAGATCATTCTAAGCTCAATCCAATTTTGGTATATCAAACAAAGTCTATAAATTAAGCTATTAATTCTATGTTTAAGAGGTTGGTTTAGTCCAAATTTGACCCGAACAATACTGAAGGCCTGTAGGTTATAAGGTTAGATTAAACATGAGCTTTTGAATCTAAGGATCCATGAAGCTGAAAAAAAGGTGGTCAAGATCATGCTTATTCATACAAATCAAGAATGGAATGACAAATGTTTGTTAGAAATGGATGAGTAAACCCAAAACAATGATGAAAAGAGAAATTGATCTAAAATTAACACTCGAGAGGGAGACCCTTAGGGAAACGTTTAGTGTCAGTGCAGTAATCGTAGAACATATATTTGGTGTGAGCCCATTTCATTCGTTGTTTGCTTTTATTATCAAGGGTGGAGGAGAGCCATGAAGTTGAAGACTTAGTGCAATTGGATTTGGAGTTTTCATGGGAGCGCAAGCAACCATCCACTCTTAAATTCTTGAACCATGCTCGGAACGGACCCTTGGTCCAGTCTATCTTCACTGCACCGCCTCTTGTAGCCCAGCTGTCCGCGTTCCATATGCTGCCGTAAATTCTCATTGGTTGCATCGTTGGGAATGGTGCACGCTTTCCTTTCTCATTCTTTAATTCTCTTATCGGAATCCCGTCCACCAATTGCCTATCACACAATTCATAGATAGTAAACGACAAACATTACTTCATTACTTCGCTTAATATGAACTAACAAAACTTGAAATTTTATAGTAGAAATTGAGATTTAAAATTGAATCAAATGGCATTTGAACTTGTATGTTTTAAAAGGTTTCATATACTCACACAATATGTTGGGGCGTCCAAAGAATGGTGTAGTTGTGAAAATCATCTGTCGGGTCAAACCAAAGAAAAAATTGCATCTCTCTTTTACCAACTCCATGGATGAACATGTTTGTTTGCAGAATGTAAGGATCTCCCTCAACTCTTCCCAAGAATTCGAAGTCTACTTCGTCGTGGAACTCCCCTATAGACGATAGCTAAAGCACGAAACGTAATTTTTTTTTATAAATACAATATACTTTGATACCATTTTAAATCACTAATCAACTTATCAAAATAAGTATTATCACACTCACGTAAAATGCAGTGACAGTACCAGCGGAGTTTCCAGACACAAGTTTGATTTGCAAATCAATCTTGGCATAGAGATATTGGTCTCGAGATTGGAATCCAGAGCAGGAGGTTTCGTCGAGGGAGACAGCAATGCCTTCACCATTGTTGAGTATTTGAATTCTGTCACCTCCACCCCATGTGTGGCCAATGTCCGTCAAGAAGTTGGCAGAGGAAACCATGGAAGAGCTAAACATGATGAACACAGCACAAACAAAGAACACATGAATTGCTAACTTTGAAGAAGGAGAAGAAACTAAACATGTATTGTTTTCCATGATTGAAGTGGGAAGGAAGGTATTAGGAGATGAAGAAAGAGAGGTAATTGTTTAGTGTGTTTGTATTATATAAATAATGTTGTTGTGTGGATAAGATATTGTGAGCCATGAAGTGACAACGTGAAAGCCACACAATGTTGGTATGATGAGATCTGAAAGCGTGTAGTAGAATAATGGCCACGACAGAGTCAAGTAGGACAAAATAAACCTCGTTGTATTTGGTTTTTAATTCAATACATTTTGAAGAGAATCCAATAATGTCATATCCTATGCTTAATCTATTATTAATTGTAGGTTGTTTATGATCGGATCTTGGTTGATGATGAAGAGCAATCCCTCTTTTTCTCACAAATTTTCATCTGTAAAGTTTGAAATTTTGAAACAGCTTTCATAATTTGATTTGGTCATCCTTTATTGGATGAAATTAATATAATCTTTTCTTTCTTCTTCATCCTTTCGTTTCATAAATTTTTCATCACACCTGCTCTCACTCTTTCGAGTTGTATCTGTTGTTTAAGTACTCCTTGGTGAATATAATATTAAGAGGATTTGTTAATTGTCGTTCTCATACTACTCTTCTTTCTTCTTCGCTTAATGGTGCATGACTACAAAGAAAAAAATGTGACGGAGACAATTTTGTTGTTCATTGCATAGCGATATTGACGATAAAGGAAAATAATATCCACTTTTAAAATGTTAAGGACCATCCTTTTAGAGACACGTAGAATGTTTGTTTACAAATTTTAAGAAAAAATAGTGCCCTCGAAACTTTTCATAGATCGCATTTGAAATCTCTTAATACATTACCCATATACTTTATAACGACACACTTAATTTTTTTTTTAAAAAAAAAGCTTTCCTAACATCCAATAATTATGAAATAGAATATCAAATATGGGTGTCACACTTACAAAATAGCATATTGAAATTGAGAATATATTAAGGTGCATCCCAAAGATGTATGTATCTCTATACTTCTTTGTCCGTTACTCATACCAAAATAATAATTAGAATATTTTAAAACATAAATAATAGTAGTTTGTCACTTGTTACATTGCGAATGCAATCTTAGTAGGTTGGTAATTAACATAATTGTCTCTTTCATTAAAATGACCATCGTATACAATCAGCATATGCAAAACGGTACCTATAAATATATTAAAACAGAAAGGGTATTATTACATACAATAAATACTACGGTATTGTTGATAAAAATATATCACATTTATGCCTCCAATATACATTATGGTATATTATACTATATATCATAACATACTGCAATATTTTATAAATATTAGTATATATGTAATATAAATGTGTGATATTAACCTTCATTATGTCAGTATATTTCAAATAATAAAATAAAACAAATGAAAAGTTCCCAAGTATCCCTAAAAAAATAAGTTTTTGAACAATGTATTTAATATTCAAATATCCCTAAAAAAAAGTTCCCAAGTATCAGCCCAGCCCATCTCAATAAAGTGACATTTTGGGCCGAAATGAAGGAAATAGGAGGCTAATGGATCAAAACATTTCATTTTAAGCCCGTAACCACTTTCTGGGCCCAATCTCTTCTTCCACTTTTCACCTAGCTCAAAATTTTCTTTTCCTGCAAATATCCCTAATTAAGTAATAGCTCTATAATCTCTCGTATTAAAATAAATAAATAAAGCTATATAATCACTATTAACAAAATATGAATTCATTCTCTTTATTTTATTATTCTTACCAATATTGAAAACTAAACTAAATTACAAATTTAATGTTTTGACGATTAATGAACTTCTAGATTCATGTTTACATGGTTGTTATTGTATCTACATGCTTCTTAAATTTTTAATCTTAACTCTTCAAACTTCAATTATGTTTGATATAGCTCTTACCTAATGCAAGATTTATAAAGAAAAGAAAAACATTTATAACCAAATATTTATGATTTTATTAATTAAAAATTTCATTTGTATTGGTCTAATCCATCACTTATTTCCAAATATTTTAGATATATAGGATTAATAATAAATGTAGCAAAATTTTATAAACCTAAGATGTAATAACTTAACCTAATCATTTATACTCAACCTAACCTCTTAATAAAATTAATCCAAAATAGACTCGGACAATATATTCCCAATAGAAAATGAAATTTATAAGAAAAATTCAAACCTCAACGTAAATTATTCAATAAATGATGCGTTCAACATTCAAAGGTGGTGAGTGTATACATATTACATACAATAGAAATGAATACTGGCCAAGAAAAGTAACAATAAAAGAATAATAAATTAAGAATAACTCAAACTTAGGCAGTGCCATTGCACTCCGGTGGCAAGCCCTGAGGAAATCGGTTAACGTCAGTGCAGTAATTGTAGATCATGTAGTTCTTTTGAACCCACTTCAGCTTTCCTTCGCTATCGGTATCCAACTCCTGAGAGTACCACGGCTTGTCGCTGGCGGCCGGTGAGGAATTGGAGCCACAAGAAGACTGTCCTGATGACCAAATGCAGGCGTTCTCATTGAAGTTTCTGTATGATGCGGTGAACGGAGCTTGAGTCCAATCGGTTTTAATTAATCCACCTCTTGTTGCCCAGTCGTCGGCGTTCCATAGACTGGATTGAAGCCTCATTGGTTGATTTTTGGGGAAGGCAACGCCGATTGATTCCATGTTCTTGAACTCTCTGATGGGTGTTCCGTCCACGTAGAAGCTGTAAATCAAACACAGAGGAATTTTCAATTTCGATTTCGATTTTGAGTGCGGGAGCTTGATTTTATGATTGGAATTGAACTTACACAATGCGTTGGGGATTCCAGAGAATTGAATAGGTGTGGAAATCGGCAGTTGGGTCAAACCATAGATGGAACTGTTGCTCTCTGTTTCCTTTTCCTTGGCTGAAGACATTGGTATGAACAGTGTAAGGATCGCCGCTCAGATTACCCAAAAACTCGAAGTCGATTTCATCCCAAGTTGACCCTTCAGACCGCAACTAAAAAATCACAAAAAGTTCCGTAAGAATCAAGAAGACAAAAAACAGGAGTAGAAGCAGGGGAACTGATTTAAATAAAAACTTACGTAGTAGGCAGTGACAGTGCCGGCGGAATTGCCAGGAACGAGCTTGATTTGCATATCGATTTTTCCATAGAGATACTCATTTCTTGACTGAAAGCCAGAGCCGGAGGCCTTGTCGAGGGAAAGAGAGAGAAGGTCGCCATTGTTGAGGATCTGAGCACGACCATCACCCCAGGTAATGTCAGTTGATTGGTGGAAGTTAGAAGCAGAGGAGGGGAGGAAGAAAGAGGTGAAGAGTAGAGAAAGGAAGAGAGTGGTTGAGAAAACAGAGGAAGAAGCCATTGGTATAAGCTGAAGATGGAGATGGAAGTTCGGATGAGAAGAAGAAGGGGGAAGGAGGATTTATATAGGAAGGGAGGGATAGGGATGAGGAAGAGAAGGAAGGTTCGTGAGGGTGCCGCCATTGGGAATGTTGTATACAGCTGGTTATGTAAAAGTGGTTCCATAATGCTGTGGTTTGGGGAATCATCTTCTTCTAAAGTTAAAAAGGCCTGCTACGCGGTTGTTCTTCTAAGTGCTTTTGTTGACCCACTCAACAATAATTTAACCCCACTCCTTCTAAATTACAAAAATTATATTTAACCACGCTCATTCTATATTACAAAATCAGCGTTGGTTTTGGTCAAATAATACAAATTTTTAAAAGTACTTTCTTTCTTATTGTTTTTAAAACATTTGTAAAAACAAGTAGACATCAAAATAACAAATATGAAAAAAAAGCATTTATAGACTTAATTTTGATCTTTAATTATTTATCAATTTTTTTTAAAAAAAACACTAATAAAGTACCATCTATTTTCTAAAAAAATGAAAAGTTCTCGTTATATTTGAGTGATATTACAAAAATAAAAGTTTATGCACGTGGATTGATGTTTCAATCTAGGTGTGTCGTGCTCATCGCTCTTTCATTGTTTTTATAGTCTTTGCTCACTCTCTCTTGTAAAGAAATAGGTGAAAATGAATCACATTCCTTCCAAATCACAAAAATAGACAAATATTTATATTAATTAAAAAAAACCCTTTGAAAGCTCACACCATTCTATCTAATTGACTAAATTTATCCAACACCCTCTCAATTTCCTCCTACACAGAAGTATATGAGTTTAAATTAGTATATAATTCATTAGAAGTTGATAAATATGAATTTTCCTATTCATAATAACTCTTGGAATGAGAACGAAAATGTGTCTTTTGATACATTAAAAGTTAAGATTCTTCACCCATGGGTAAGATTCTTGTTGTAAGAACCTTAACTTGTAAGTAAACTTTGAATGCTCCAACTCTCATCATGGCCATTTATTTCCTTAACAAGCTGTATCTCCTCTTCTCCAATACTTCTAACTCTCCAAGCAACATTTGAATGGCCACATGCAACACCAATACAGCATTCAAATGGTCAATGACAAATCAAAAAAGGAAAATAGAGAAAGAACAAAAGAATTTTCCTTTTTTAAACTTTGGTTAATGCAACACAATGTAACCAAAATTCTAAAATTTAAAAAATAGGAGGACTAAAATAAAAACATATATAGAATCCTAAATTAAACGTAAACACAGGATAGGGAATTTTGAGAATAGAGAAGAGGAGTGGCGTAAATAGTAAGCAGTAAATAGTAAATAGTAAATAGTAAATAGTAAACAGTAAATAGTAAAGAATTGGTAGTAAATAAAAAAAGGTTAGAACCGGGGATCCATAGGAGGACAGCTGTTGATTTGGCTCCATTTTTCGCCGCGTCTTCCAAGTTCCATTATTCAACCACTTCACTTCACTTCACCGACTTTGCTTTTTTCCTTTTGTTCTATTTCCCAATCAAAGTGCTTTGAAAATTTTATCAAATACAACATAGCTTTCAAAGTTGAAACTCTCAAACCACGTCATTACAATACTTTATCACTATTTACTATTACCATGCTATTATTATGTGTAAATTAAACATGACCCTCAATAATTAACATGATACCATACATTTTTGTACAATTAATTAACTCAATGTTATAAGAAAATTATACGTGTGCAATTGAAGGGGTTAAAAATACTTGCAACACCCTCATGATACCATATTTTCTAACTATGTGTCTATATATTAATTTCACATATATACTAACAGTATATATTTAATTAAAGAAAACAATGAAGGGTACAAATTAAAATTTAAAATTTTAATATTAACAAAAATATTGAAAAATGTTAGATTCCATGATTTTTTTTTAAAAAAAATTTAATTTTACATATTTTAATCTTAAAATTCACTAGATAGACATTAATAAGTTGTAAAATATTGGTGCAATCCAATGTCCACCATTTGTTGTTGTTGTGGTGTCAATCATATATATATATATTGAGTATACAACTACAAGATAATTTAAGATTTTACTTACGAGAATTTTATAAGTTGTTTACTAAAGTTGTGATGAATATAATTGAAATTAAAGGATAAAACTATAAGATAAGCCTTCAATTTTTTTTTCTTTAACAATCATTAAAAGATGAGCAGTGACTATTTCTTTGGACACCAAATGTCGAAAGTGGACAAAACTAAGAAGAACTACGACATAAAACATTTCCACTCACAATTAACCAGCCACGTGGAATTATCATATCCATCAGAACATAAAACACCAATAGTGAAAATCCAAATCTTTTATTTAATTTATTTATTTAATAACATAAACATTAAATTAAGAAGAAGAAAAGAAAAAGAAAAGAATGAAGGTGTGTAGGATAATTCATAATCTAATTTAATTAGGCTTGGTGGTGGGAACAATGCACTCCTTAGGAAGGCCTTGAGGAAATCTCTTTTTATCGGTGCAGTAATTATAAATCATATAATTCTTTTGAACCCATCGTAGCATTTTCTGGTTGCCGGAATCAAGCGCCTCCGACAGCCATGGCGCTGAGTTTTGACAGCACCACGACGCAGCGTTGGTCCAGACGCAGCCATTGGGTTTGTAGGCCCTGAAGGATGCTGTGAACGGGGCTTTGGTCCAGTCGGTTTTAATAAGGCCTCCTCTTGTGGCCCAATCCTCACCATTCCATAAACTGGCGTATAGCCTCATTGGTTGCTTCTTTGGATATGGTGCGCCATTGGCTTCCATGTTCTTGAACTCCCTTATTGGCCTCCCATCCACGTAAAACCTATCCCCCCATATTACACACATTAAAAACACAAAGTTGTTTCAAATATGAATATATATATGTGTGTGTAGGAGTTTTGTATACTTACACAATGCGAGCAGGATTCCAAAGGAAGGAGTAAGTGTGAAAATCAGCAGTTGGATCAAACCAAAGGTAGAATTGTTGCTCTCTATTCCCTTGTCCTCCTACATAAATATTTGTATGTACAACATATGGTTGCCCACTCACATTCCCAAGGAACTCAAAGTCTATCTCATCCCATGAACTCCCTTCAGAACGCAACTATATACAATATAACACAAAATTAATTAAGTAATATAAAACATACGTAGAGAACAATGAACAAATAAAGAGAAAAATAATTAACTCTTACATAATAGGCTGTGACAGTGCCAGCTGAGTTACCAGGAACGAGTTTAATTTTCATATCAAATCTACCATGTAAATATTGTTTCTTTGATTGAAACCCTGATCCAGAAGCTTTATCAAGTGACAATGTAATGAGATTGCCATTCTCAATGATTTTTCCTCGCCCATCACCCCAAGTGACATCCACTTCTTTGTAGAAATTCCCAGCTGGAGCTTCTCCCGCCCAAACTCCAACAGTAAAAATCAAAAGTAGAATAATGGAGTAATAATTGGTTAGGTTTTTTGAATAAGAGAATAATAAAGCCATTTTATTAATTATAAAGGAATATATATTAATGTAGAGATGTAAGGAATGAATGGATTTTAGGGTTTAGGAATTGCCATTTTTATAGAGGGGTCGTATGGATGGTGGAGAGAATGTTAGAAAGTTGTAAGAAATTGAAAATTTTTGGGTTGTTGAGGGTAAAGTGGGGAAAAACAGCTGGACGTGGAAAGAAAAAGAATAGGCTAAGTGGAAGGTCAAAAGCATTTGGAATTAATGGTTTTGATTTAAGGAGACAAGAAATGGTGGGAGATGGAAATGTAGCATTAGATCATTTTGGGAAACTCCTAGGTTTTGCCTTTCCGTCCCACGTCCGGATTTTGACCTTCCATTCCTCCACCTCAAATGGTAAAAATAATACCTCTAAAATATGATATGATGCTTCCTATTACTTTCCAGCATTCAATATTGAGTTCTTAAATACCACAATAAATAGATTAGTTAAGAGTTAATTTTTATCATTTTTTTTATTTTTTTCCTTCAGGCAAATTAAGAATGCCATTCTCTTTTCTTTTTAAAATAATAACATTTTAATATTACAAGAATAAATATATTAAGATTTTAAAAGGATGATAGAGGGGGGAAATGGGGGGGTTGTGTCTAGTACCTTCTAGTGGATTATCTGACTGGCTGATCTCTTAAACTAATACCTGGGGCATTAATTTGTGCAACTCTACTTCAATATAATCATACAATAAGAAAACATAAATTGATTTTTTTAAAGAAAGGTTGATTGTGTGAAGAATCATTTTGCACACTTTTACACTTTGTCATGCTTTGATCAAAAAATAATTTTTTTTAATCTTTTATTATGACCATAATTTATATTCTATAAATTTTAATGTAACAAGTCCGTTTTTATGCGTGATCTTGGATTAGTTTATTAATATAATTTACAGCTATAAACTATTTTTTTATTGAACCAAAGTACGTAATTTAAATATTGTCTCTTATGAAGAGTTAAATTATTATAAATTTAAAAGTGGAGAGACGAGATAATTATTATTAACTAAAGTATATAAATTTAAGAAAGATTATAATTAAAATAATAAAATATATAATAACATTTTAAAAAATTACAAATATAATAATCTACCAACTATAAATTTTTATTGTTGATTGATTACTGTGGTGTTTATAGACCAAATACCAAATGTTATAAATATTAGTCTATCATTAATCAATTTTAAGATTTTTTTTTATATTTACGATTTAAAATATTGTTATATAGGTTAATATTTTAAATCTAAAATTAAATTATTAATTTAATAAATTTTGAGATTTTAATAATATATTTTAACTATAATCATTTTTATACATGTAATACTTTTAATCATACCAAAAGTTATAGCAGTAGAAACCCAAAATTTTTATTAAAAAATGTAAAGAGATCATTGAACCTAAGTCTAAAGGATTAAAAGGTAGTTTTACAACTAGACTAATTGATGATATTATTACTATTTTAGATATATATATAAAAGAGTAGAATTAAAAGAGATTCAAACCTTACGAACCTATACTAAATTTGACCATATAAATAAACAATTATTTTAATCCATTACTGAAAAGGAAAGGAAAAATACAAAAGAATACTCATTGTAATCACACAAAAACAATATAAACATAGTTTAGTTAAATAGAAAATTGTAATTAGAAAATAGGCAGTAGAAAAAGGAAAAGGAGAGTAAAATGAGCAATATTATAATAGGAATGAATGGCGCAACAACACAAAGGATGGCCGGCCTTATTTTGATGATATGGAGCAGGAGGCAAAGTTGGGTTGGGTTGGGTTCCTCCTGCACTGCCCTGCCCTGCCCATATTCTGTTACATGGCTACCCTTTCGGCGCCCTCCTACGGTCGTGTTACAATCATTTCTAGCCAAAATAAGGCTCAAACTTCAAAGTACTCTACTCTACCCCTACTCCTTAATTAACATTTTATAATTGGATTCATAATTGGAGTTTAGGAAAAGTTTCTTTGTTAGAGTATTTCCTATTCCATGAATATGCCAAAATAGTTTCCAGGTCAAATGTATAATATTGTAACTTAAATTTAAAATATGTTTAAATATTTTTCAAGTATTTCAGAAAAACCCATATGGATCGATTTTAAAATTGAGTTATTTGGCCATATAATTATGATTAATTTCTCCCACATATATATATATATTCTCCACCCTTCCCTAAATGTGACCTTAATTAGTCACATTTTTTTAGTTATTATTATGTAGCTCACCTTGTGGTGTGCCACCCTTTGGTCCCAAAACTTTATTTTATTGATTTGTATTTCCTCTATCACTATTCTAACTTTTCCTTTAGAAAAAAACAAATATTTAAATAGTATGATTGTTGATTCAATATTGTTATCCTTATCCGGCTTCTCAACTCTACCCAACCCACGCACTATAAGGCCAAATATTTTGACTTCTTATTATCTTTCTACTTTTCTTATTACGTATTCCATTCCCTTGTGCTTTTATTAGCCTTCAATTCAAGGTTGTAATAAAAATTGTATTATTTTTCTCATATCATTTGCACTTATTCGAATCAAACTTTTTTTATACATATAATAATATATAATATATGCATACGTACAATCAACCTTGTTTGTTTGTTTTAGAAATTAAAACTAAAATTCTATAAACTTTCATAACAACAACAATCATGTTTTACATAAATTTTTATTTTGTTTTTTACTTAAAATTGTAGTTATATATTGATTGGGTTAGAAATAAATCTATTTGAAAATGATGAGCGATCATAATCATTCTTTCATTACCAAGATTGAACGGCCGTTGCCATTCACACACATTATTGCTTAAACATCTTCGAATGAATTTCTTATTCTTTATTTTCTAAAATAGAATCACTCTTCTTTTCTTCTTCTAAGGAGTGGTATACACGTATGGAATTTCAATTATCATTTGTGGTTTTCAAATGTGTTACATAATAGACAATTAAGTTTGAGAGTTTATATACAATGGAAAAGTGAGTGGTATTGAAGAAAAGTATATATGATGGGGGAGTTGATGGGGGGGAAGATTGTGACAAAATTTACCGATAAATGTAGGAATGATGGGATGGGTTTATTCGGTGCTTTTAACATTAGAGGGTGTGTTTCGTCCTTGTCTTCCTTCATCAACCGAATGCCCATAATCCTTTTCATCAGTACTCATAAATTATCTAAGTTCACTTCACACATCTCACGGATTTGCATTCATTGAAGCTCAAACGTAGCCATCAACTCATTTAATTACCTATGCATCCTTTTCTCTTTTTTTTTTCTTTGAGATTTTCTTAATTTCCCTTCCAAAACTTGGTCAAATTTTACCCTCTTTTAACTAACTCTATCTGATTAATTCATTCTTTATGCGTCTTAAATTTACATTTTCTTTCTTTTTTACTAAAAGTTATTTTTCACAAAAATGGAAGTGTTTCAACATCTGATTTTACTTTTGAAACATTTTCAAATTTTATCTTACTTTAATCAAGTGTAGTCGCCCACTGGGAATTGTTTGAAAATGAGGTTTTCTTTGCTGTAGTGTTGAGCGAGCGTAACTATGCTCTATCAACTAGGAGCAATTTCGTAATTTTGGTTTTCTCTTTTTTCGTTGATGTAATTATTTGACACATTTTAGTTCCATTTCTTCAATAATGTCACATTCTACCTTTTAAATGCTTAATATCTATAAAGTAGTCAGTTAAAGACATAAAACCTATGAACAATCTCGATTTAAGCAAAGTGCATTAGCAAATCTTTAGTGCTATCAAGTATCTGACTTTGGAGAGTTGTTGAATATCTTTGAAGTGATCTTTGGGCTTTAGTTTTTAAATTTGTAGATTTTCTGAATGATCGACATTTGTGCTTGATATTTTTTTAAAAAAACCAGACTTTGGAGCGATTAACTTAGAGCAACTGTTTGGGCTTTAATCTTTAAGTTTGTTGATCTTCTTGGATGATCGATCTTTAGATTTTATGATAGATCTTCTTGTGGACAACCTTTGGACTTGTTAATTAATTAGTTTGGAGCAATCTTTTAGTTTGTTGATCAATTTGGATCAACTTCTAGCTTGTTGATTGACTTAGAACGGTCTCTAGTATGTTAATATGCTTGAATCAGTCTATGAGATTTCTAATTTCAAGAGGTCTAGGGAACCTTTTTGGTCTTCTCTTAAAGGTTTATGAGTCGTTTAGTCTTTGAATCTTCAAAAGAGCAAAAGTTGATCTTTTAAATTTTAGTTTGTCTTTTGATTTTCAAAGCTTTCTGTGAGTGTTTGGTTCTGTAGATCTTAAAACTTCAATATTTAAATATATTCAAAGCTTTGGAGTTTCAAAGTTTTTAATGTTGAGAGATTGACAAAAGTTATATTCTTTCAATGTGATCAAGTGATTTAGAAAAATTATATCCTTCAAAACTTGAAATGAATTGTATCTTTCAAGTTACAAAGTTTAAATGAGATGCAATATATTTTTAGGTTAAAAAGAATTATATTCTTAAGTGCTTGAGATAAATTTAACTTAAAATTTGCCGTTTCAATTATTCCAATCTCTTCTAAAATGAATGGGATGAGACTATCAAATAAAAATTAGATGTATAATTAATTGATGTGTTTGGATTTATTTTCAAAGTGCTAACTAATTTTTTATTTTGTTATTAAAAGAGAAACGATTAATTAGATTTTAAAGATGGTATTATAATTAACTTGTTAATGATTGTCAAAATGATTGAACTTAACTTAATAGTAATTGATATGATTTCTTTTATCATTAAAGTGAGTGGTTCGATCTACACTCTCCACAATATAAAAATTACAATCATTCGTAATTAAAAGAAAGTTTTTCTTTTTCTGTTTTTTTTATAATTATAGGCATCGATACTCAAACTCTTGAATGCTTTAAAGCTTTCTTAATGGAAGGTTTTTTATAAACTTAAATGGTTGTTGAGAGTTCTTGGATCATGTATTATTCTCGACTTTTTATAAAACTTTTTTATGTCTTTTAATTATTTAATTAAATTTTGCTTCATATCTTAAGCATCTATTTGGTAATTAATTATATTTTATTTTCTACTTTTAAAAAGTTAATTAACATATAAATATTACTTTTCACTCCACAGTTCCTTACTTCCTCATCCGCTTCTTTTTACCAATACTTTCATCAAAACTAAAAAAAATTACTTTTGGTCTATAATTTAACTAAAAACAAACATTATACTCAAGAGATGTAAAAAATTATAGATATTGATAGATGTCTATTAGTATGTATTATTGATAAACTTTGAAACTTTACCAAATTTATAAATATTTTAACAATTTTGTTATTATAAAAAATTTTCTAAAATAAAACTATAACCAAAATTAGAAATTAATTAATTAAATTTGGTGAGAGGGAAAATTGATTAGAGAAGAAATTTCCAAAATGTCGAAATTAATATATATTAGTAGGGGTAGAGTATATGATACGTATTTAATGATGCATAAAAATTGTAATTTATATGGGGCTAATGATATTTGCTATGGATATTAATGGTTGACAAGTGGGAAATCAAATCAAAGTTAATTTGTTTCATGACAGCTAATTTATGAGAGATAAACATCAAATCCCAAACACATAGACAAAGACATGCTTGTTTATCTCTAAAGATAATGCTTTTAGAACCTCAAATAAATTTAAAATAAGAATAAAAATTAAATCAACTTCATACCCTATACTTCATCCATCAGCTTTCTTTATCTCATCGAGACCTGTGACATTCATACTTTATATTATATATAAACTTACTCTAATTTAATGCTCACTTACATGGTGTAGTTAATTAATTATTATTAAAATTACACGTTGCTGCATCTTTATATAACTTGAAATAATGCATCAAACCCTAGATTCGAGATATCTCTATATTTGTCAAAAATTTGTCATTTTCAAAAATACGTTTTCAATTCTTCCAAACTAATTTTGATTTGAAACTAAATTAATTTTGAATCATTAAAACGATTTTAAAACTATCCATACAAAACCCTACAAAGATGACAAAAGCGATTTCAATGGTTTTTAAAATCAATTTTGAATATATAGGGTTAGAATGCATTTTCCTCTTCTAAATAATATTATCAATTATTTTGAGTTTGGCCCTCCAATATAAATTAGTGGGGGCTGCCTTTCATAACTCTATTTTTTATTCTCTTAAAATACCATTGTAAACTTTTTAAAAAAAAATCTATATATTAAAACCGATAATTTGCTTCATTTTCTATATTGGATTCAACTTTAATCGACACTTATTTTGGTTCATATAATATAGCGTAATAAATATTATTCTCAGCATAAAAGAAAAGGATCTGTGCACCAATTTTGATCGAATTTTTATTTTATTTTATTTTATTAAATCTATTATCCGTTTGAATTTTGTAGACTTTGGTACCATATTATTGATATTAAAAGAAAATGAATGCATGTCATCTTATTCATCCACCAAGGAAACTTCTCTTTAAATCCAACAATAGTAAGGATGGGTGATCAACAAAAGTAACCAATAAAAGAAAATTAACAACTTAGCTACTATACAATTAATATGTAATACTGGATCTCAGTTGGATTATTCTCGCTTTGTTTTTCTTTGAATTTAAGTTAATGAAGTTATTACATAATAACTAGAATTTATATGTACTAGTTATGATCAATTCAATACTCTAGGGAACCCCCCCAAGAAATTAACAATAATGAGAAACTTGATCACGTGAGGGTGGGGCTTGAGCCATGGAAGTAGGTTTGGATAAATTTGCTGCAAATTTATTACCCTTTCGATATGTCTTATGTATAACATCTCATTCATCAACACTGCCAGTTAATCAACAATGTTTAGGAGATTTAATACCTTAATTATATTCTCACAATCAATCAGTACTATATAAAATCAAAGATTTAATTGAATATTAGTATAATTATTGTCTAAGTAATCCATATTTACATAGAAAGGATGAGAGATAGAGCCCTTGAAGTTGTTGGTTAGCAAATTGTTAAAGCTACTTTATAGCAAATGTTAATTATAGGTAATTAAATATATTATGGAAATTAAACACAAAAAAGTTTTGATTCCTAAATTAATCCAAAGTAGTTAAAGGTGATGAGATGTAAAATTATAGTATATGAAACAACAGACTAAAGCCAGCTTGCAAAGTAGGTAAGGGTATGAAAGGCAAAAGGAAAATGACTTTTAGGGGGCCAAATTGCAATAAGTACTCACAACCAATGAATGGTAGATATTGTGATCAATTCAATTTTCTTTCTCCAATAATGCCTATTATTTTGTCCATTCATATTTACATTGTAGTAGCCTAGCTTTGAACTAACTTTTTCTTTCACTCCCTAACACATCTAACTTCAAACTATATACAATTGAAAATGAAAGAAATCAATTTGTCATTCTCAAGTCCCAACACACACACACAAGGAAAATAAAAATTCAAATTGTGGTAGAGAAAATTGGTATAGCCAATTAAAATCTTTCATGAACGTCTACCAACTCTCTGCACACATCAAAGTTCCTACGTTAAAAAAAAATTAAGAAATCATATTATATTATTTTTATAAGATAAATGGACTACTATATATATATATAACCACACGTTCATATACTACGAATGCATAATGTATTATACATACACCTCATGCTCTTGGGAGATATTTTCCATATGTTGTTATTTCATGTCTGTCGTATTATTCTGATTAAAGTATGGATATTTTTTTTTATATAATTTTGTTGAAAGGAAAAAGAAAAATCTAATTCGTTGGGTTCTAAAAAGGAAAAAGGAAACAAAAATATATTATAAAAAAGAGAAGTAATAATTTGCAGTGTGTGTGTTTCTATTGGGCAGTGGTTTTGTTATTTTGTTATTTATTTCTCTAATTTTCCTCGTGTGTTTTTGTATGTACGTGAATGGATGAGCATTGAGTTAGGTTGCGTAATAAATAATTCAAGTGAATGAGCCTTTCATATATATAAATATTATATATATGATATAACTTTTTTGTATTATTATTATTTTGCTATTTTTATACCTTCAATAGTTGAGTTACTGAAGCATTATTGAGTTAGATGGGTTATAAATAAATTAGAGTTATCTAATTCTGGGGCCCTCTCATTGACTTTATGAAGTACTTACTAATTGTGTTGTAATAAACCATTAATTTACCAAATGAAAGTGACGGTAAGAGAAGTGTTAGCCATAGTTTTAAGAAGAAAATGAAAGTAATTAAGAAGTTAAGTAATTAAGTGGTACTTTATTAAGAAAAAGGGTGGTGGATGAAAAAGTGGTTATCCAGAAGTATGAATTGTGTGATTTATAAAATTTGAAAGATGATAGAAAAGATGGGAGTTGGGGTTTTAGATGAATGGGGGGAAGAACACTATAAAAAGGATTTGATTATTAATTGAAAAGGTAAAACAACAAGTGGGAGCCTGAAAACAAATTTTAAGGAAAAGGAAAAGGAAAAGTTCCATCTTTATAAACTATTTTGGATGTGTATTCAAAAATAGTACCATTGCATTTTCTTTTCTTCTTCTTCACCCAATTATCAATGACCTGTTGATTGCCTTTTTTAGATGTATTAGATAACATGAGTCTTATTGGTTCTCACGATCTTGTTTTTCATTCCTAACTAGACTTTTATTGGTACTCAATTTATCGCCATACTTTCATGTTTATTTAGTTTGAAAAATATATAGTTTAGTAAAATACACAAGAAGGAGCTAAACACACAAGAAGGAGGGTCGTAATTGTGTTATTTATTATGCACTTCTTCTAATAGTTGTCTATAATTAATACCCAAATTTTTAGATACTAACTTTTCTGTTGGGAACATATGCTCTTCTATATCTCCTTTCAATATACATATCCTTTGGGTTTAAACCTAATACATGTAAGCTTTAGGGCTTCCCTTGAGCAACCCTTAAGAGATATCATCAACCTAATTGTCTAATTAGTAAGAGTGGCAGTCTATCTTAATATGATATTACATGAAAATAAAAGTAGAAGTAATATCTGAAAATGAGTGGGAAAATAGTATATTAATGTTGTGAGGTGAGGGGTGATATTTAGAAAAATGTGTGGGGGTGTGTAATTTAGTGAAGAGGTTAGGGTGTCATATACATATGAGAATCCAAAATTTCAAAAATTCATGCAGACCCACACTCATTGCCATCTGTGTCCAGCTCTTACTTCCTACTTCTCCTACCCCACAATTTAGCTCTATACACGCAACCCTCCTTCTTCCTCCCCTTCCCTTATCTCCTTTTTCCTTACTATAAATAATTCCACTTTCCCTCTCCCCTAACTCCAAAAACACACACACACACACACACTCTCTCTCTAATATTATTCAAATTCCCCCCACGCTCACACCCCCACTTCACTTCTTCCCAAAATTACTCAAACATATCCCATGGCTACTCCTTCTCCTTTCTCATCTCTCTTACTCTTCCTATCTCTTCTCTCTGTTTCCTCTGTTTTTTGTGGTAACTTTTACAATGACTTTGAAATCACTTGGGGTAATGACCGTGCCAAAATTCTCAATAATGGTGACCTTCTTACTCTTTCTTTAGACCGAGGCTCTGGCTCTGGCTTTCAGTCTAAGAATGTTTACCTTTATGGTAAAATTGATATGCAACTTAAACTTGTCCCTGGAAACTCTGCTGGCACTGTCACTACTTATTATGTATGTTACTTTAATTACCATATAATGATGTTACGTATTTATCTATATGTTTTTTTTTTTGTTGATTACTTTCCTCATTTTGCTTTCTTTTTTTCTTCTTCTTCTTAGCTTAAATCCCAAGGCTCGACGTGGGATGAAATAGACTTTGAATTCTTGGGAAATCTCAGCGGTGATCCTTATACTCTTCATACTAATGTTTACACCCAAGGCAAAGGCGACAGAGAACAACAGTTTCACCTTTGGTTTGATCCTACCTATGATTTCCACACCTATTCAATCCTCTGGAATCCCCAAGGAATCATGTAAGAATCAAACCAATCAATCAATTGATTGTCTTTTAACATGGTATCACACGTTGAAAACATAACTAAAATTTATGTTTATTTACGTGGGAATGACTTGAATCTTATATCTAACAGCTTGAACACCAAAAAAAATAATAATAATAAACAAAGTATTGTTAAATTTTGACACTTTGAAAAAAAAAAAACAGAGTATTGCTAAATTTAGTTATGTTATTTATGATTTTCACTAGTTTAAAAAATCTAATCTGTCACAATAATTATAGAATTCTAGAGACTGGATGTTTTGAATTATTCGCTTTAATCATAAACTGTTTTTAACGCCGGTAAATTAATCTGTGTATCAATTTTTCAGTGGTCTGTTTGGTGTGCTAGGATAACCATATTTGTTTTGGTTGGTTCGACAGATTCTCGGTAGATGGAACACCGATCAGAGAGTTCAAGAACCACGAATCCTCGGGGGTTCTGTTTCCAAAAAACCAACCGATGAGACTGTACTCGAGTCTATGGAACGCAGACGACTGGGCGACAAGAGGAGGGCTAGTGAAGACAGATTGGTCAAAAGCTCCATTCACAGCGGCGTACAGAAACTTCAACGCGAACGTTTGTGTGTGGTCGGGGGGAGCGTCGTCGTGTTCGTCAGGAACGAATGTGGGGGGGAGAGGATGGCTGTCGGAAAATCTTGACATTACTCGACAACAAAGGATGAAGTGGGTTCAGAGGAATTACATGATATACAATTATTGTACCGACGCCAAGAGATTCCCTCAAGGCTACCCTCCGGAGTGTTCACTTGCCTCTTAGATTTGGTCATGCCCCCACATTGCACATTTGCCTTCCTTTCCTTTCCTTTCCTTGCCTTGCCTTGCCGTACAAAATTTGGATGGATACATCATATTTTAATTAATTAAATTAAATTAAATTACTAATAAAATTAATCACATATATATATTTAGTCCTATTGTTGTATTATTGTATATAACAATATGTATATCTGGTTTTGCATGGCTATATTGTGTACGTGGTTCTGTTTTCCTGTTTCCCTTTTCTTTCTTTTTTTCACTCCTATATTTGGGAAAGATTAATAATATATAATCTGTCAGATGCTCTTTTCATCCAAAGGCAAATGTTAATTTTGCTTCTATCTACTTGTCGGTTGATTGAGTTTTGAATATTATTTTAATTTGTTTACTTCTTTTTTCTAAAGTACAATTTGGAGACTTGAACCCCAGATGTGATGTGCTTAAATTTGTTTACTATCGTTTAATTATTTATACAATAATCTTCGTATTAATTTTCCACTGAATTGAATATTTGAGCAGGCTGCTCTGCTCCACGACGTTATAGGGATGCTACTGATAATTTCTTATATTTTGTTTTATATAATATTATAATGTATACTGTATAGGAAGGAATAAAAGTGAAATTCTCCAGACATCCAGGAGGGAAATATGTCAGAGATGATACGAGATGTGTTGGGAATTTAAGGGTACTGAAAAGTTCACGCTGTCAATCCAATTTTCTCTTTGTTACCAACATCTCTTACTAATTACTCACCAATTTTCTTTTTCTTCTTTTTCTTCTTTTTCTTCTTTTTCTTGTTAATTTATAATGTCACGTTGAATTTTAGTTTCATCTTTTAAAAATTTCTATTTAGACTAGAGGATGAGGATGCTCTTCTTTATTCTTATCTTATTGCTCTAGAAGGGACAACAGATGTTAGATAAAATCTAGTTTTATGTATGTTTTCAGAAGCTTAAAGTTAAAAGATGAGGTTGGATTAGTTTGATTGAACATAGGTAACTCTCGGTTAATGTACTAAAAATCATCTATATTGCATACTTGTCAGGTGGATGTTTGATGATATTGAATTTTATAAACAGTATCATTCATCTACTTCGAGAGGCAATAATATCCATACAAACTTAGTCCAATTTAACACTTATGTAAGGACACGAATATGAGTTATATATGTTGTTGTCAATTCAATTCAAATGAAGTCCATGAAGAGAGGAAACAGCACCTGAAGACAAGTCTAGACAAGGATTTATACACCAAACCGAGTTTAATTAAATAATAATATCAAAAGTTATAATTAACAATTTGTTTGGATGAAAGTATATGGAATATTAAATTGGGGATATGGACATGAAACTAAATCGACAAAAGTCTGAAAAGTATGAGATTGTCCTGAAAGCATTTTAAAATGTTACTTCTAGATTTTTTTTAAAAAAAAAAAGAAAAAAAAAACTTAATAATTATAAGGTGTACGTTGGGGAATTAATTTTGTCAGGGAGAGATGGAGTCACGTGACTGGGGCATGGTTTTTCATTTCTCCCTATACTGTTTTACTACATTTATTTTGGGGTATCTCATCATAATAAATTTATTACAGTGGAGGAATTTGCTCTTTTCAACAGGTTTTTTTAAATTGTTTTCAATTAATTTTCCTGATAAAAAGAAAAAAAAACAGCAATAATTATCTAATATAAAGTTGAGATGCTGATAAGAATATATACAGACTATAAAATACATAGCCATTAGATCTACCATTTGTAAGAAGATAGTCTTGAAAGGTACGAGTATAGAAATATTTCATAAGGAAAACTTTAAAATTTGTTCTTTCAAGAATTCCAACTCTTTAACCATGAAAGGAAACAAATTGATATGGTATTGATGTTTTTGGCAGCGGGTTGGACCAAACAATAGTGGAGTTTGAAAAAAAGAACCTACAAAAATTCTCTTTTTCCTTATCTCCTCTGAACTCCACCCCTCTAATCTCTCTCGACAATCACTACTAACCCATTAAAGAATCATAATAAAGGCTCGTCATCATCCTACACATGTTAATTGAAATTTCAAGAAAATTAGAGGTAGAGATGATACAAAGGAGGACGAGTTCATAAATCTAATTTTTTGAGGCTAAGCACACCTAAAGACCTAAGGAGTGTAAATATATCTTACGAAATCAAATATAACAACATATCAATTAATATCATTATTATATAAATAGTGTGACAAGAAAGCCCAAAATAGTTATTCTTACTTATATATCCAAGATAATTTTCTTATCTAACGGATGTAAAACTTTAATTGAATTTACAAAATTAATTATAAAATAATGCATTAATTACAAATGACTATTTTATATAAACCAACTTAGTTATAGATGTCTAAATATTTTACTGAGAATGAAAGTGTGCGACTAAACACACACTGATCCTTGATCCTTCTTTCGTCTTGTACGCAATTCTTCCCGGTAAAACAAATTTAGGGTTGATTGATCTTTGGTTATGAACAAATACTGCAGTGTATACTAATTTTACTTCTGTTAACATTGAAAAATGTAGGCACGAATATTGAGGTGGAAATGGAGCAATAAATCAGAGGAAGAGAGATATAGAAATGCGTGAATAAGAAAGGAGTGATGTGATTATTAGTTATTAGTAGTCAATTTCAAGAAAGAAAAAAAACGTAACTAAAGCCATTGTTATATGGTCCATATCTACTCAAAGTCTGAAACACAAACACATAGATGTTGATATTTGAACCGAAGGTGGCGACTCTCAATTCCTCTATCCTTTTTACCTCTCCCACATACCAAAAAAAAAATGAAAGAAAGAAATTATTTCAATTATTATTCCCAACAAACACCGACACAAAATTACAAAAATATATGATATAAATATAAATATTTATTTATATATGAATCAAATGTTTTTGTGTATTGAATGCTCCACACCTTTTTAATGGGTTCCACTCTCCAAAATCCAATGTTTTCTTTTTAATCTTCAACTGTGCCATTGTAAGTCGGGAAGTTAACAAGAAAGAGCCAAAAAGGTAATGAAGTTAACAATGACAAATTTTCTTTTTCGGGGGCTGCTTCTGGTTGGTATAATGGATAAATGTCTAATCAAATCACATTTAATTTTTTTTTATCACTTTTGAATTAAGATTATCATCTATCTATTTCAGTGTTATGAAAAGTTTAAATTAACATTATTATGTATTTAAATTCGTAGATATCTTGATGTATATTTTTGTTAAATCTCAAACTCCACTCTAAAAACAATATTCATGTTTAGAAATAGATTTTTTATTTAACTCAGGGTAATTAGAGTAACCAAATTATAATTCCCCGATTAGTTAAATTTAAAAAACATAAGTTAGATCAAATGTTGAATTTGAATCAAATTGTATTTAGTTATAATCAAATTTCACAAAACTCCAAGATTTTTGTCCCGAATTTAAATCAAAATTTTGATCTATATTCTTTCTATTATTAAATTTTGACATATTCCTAACTTGAATTTATATTTTTAAAAATATATAAAAATTATCTATAAAAGGATATAATGTATATGGTGGATCAAATCTAAAATTTGTTACAATTCTCCTAAGTAATGGTGAAGATAAATTTGAAAAAGAATAAGTTTTTTATTGAAAATTTTCAATTAAATTACTTAAATTGCATTTAAAACAAAGAGTATTTATAAATATAAAAAAAGAACTAAAATATTTTTAAAAAATATATCTATTATATTTTAGATTCCTTTGTCACCGACTAAATATTGGGATTACAAATTTAGTAATTAAATTCAAAATAATTAAATATATAGCAACATTTTCAAAATTTTGTAAATATAACATAATTATTTGCAAAATTTATCAAATTCTATCCACGATATAAATCTATGACCGATAGTCTATGTTGCAAATATTGATCTATTGATACACCATACGAAGTCTATCAGCGATACAGGTCTATCAGTGATAGTTTTGCTATAATTGTAATTTTTTTAAAATGTTGCTATATCCTTAATTATTATTTCTAAAATGATCCTCCATTCCAATTTTTCTTAAATATTTTATGAATTTTATTGACCATTTTGTTGAAAACTATTTGATTATTTTTATTTTAAAAGTGATTAAAAACAATAATTGGAAGTAATTTCAATAGATTTTAACAAGTTTAACAAAGAATTAATTCAGTAAGCTACATGAAATAGAGAATCGTTGGGTGGTGCATTAAGCATAAGACGTTCACATAAAAAAGTTAAAAATAAAATGAATGAACAGAGAGAAGTATGATGAGGAAGAAGAGGGGTGAGAAAATTAAAATGATTTTTGGGATGTGTGGATGTTAGAGAGAGAGGACCCATAAGTCCCATTAAATGATGATTGGATTGTAAAAGGGGAACTAAATGATGTAATTAACTTAGAAAAACAAAATGAAAAGGGAGATAGATGGGATAGGAAGTCAGAAGATAAGCACGAATGTTCCATTCAATTTAAAATTTCAAAGAGGTGGTTCGCACTCCAATGATATATCATGAAAGCGGTCGTCGGTGCCCCCTCCCTTTATGGTTTAAAACAAAACACTTTCGACATCATAATCCTAAACTTTAAACTTCCAACTTCAGTTTGAACATAATTTTACCAATACACTAATCTCTATATTAAATTTATGGATGATTATATAACTCATATTATGTATTAAAACAACGCGACGGTTTTTAATAAAGTGAATAAAAAAGTTGTGCAATAGATAGATGTAGTGTGTTTGTTTTTATGATAGAAATAATGGTAAGAGAATAGGTATAGGATAGGTTAGATTTGGTATTTTAGTGTTAGGTCTTAAGCAAATTAAACAATTCGGTAAAGCGAGAATTTGGACGATCAATTAGTCAAATTTCATTTTTGATGTAACAAATTATCATTGCCTTTACATTGCTTCTATATAATCTTCTCATCTCTCTTCAACCACTTCTCCCCTCATTCATTTCCAAGTCCTATTTATTCTCTTTCATTTTATAGTTACCTTTCATTTTTCCATGTAAACTCATAAATGTTAATAAATATTCATGTTCAAAGTAAATACTCTAATACCATCTTAGAAATATTTAGAGTTTGTTGCTTACCCAACTCAATTAGATGAATGAGGCAAAGATGCCTATGTGTTGGTAGAACATGAAAGTTCTACATTAACTAAGGTAAAGAGAGATTCATATTATATGAGTTAAGGATGATTATCTCCCTTCACTTATTACACATTTTTGGTGATTTTAAAAACAATACCTCACAAATTTGTTCTCAAACATATTTGAAAATTTAGAAATGGAGATGGAAATGTGGTGAAAGTTCATGAACTAAAACCTTATTTAGGTCACCAAATTCTCTTTCTAGCTAGTCTTTGTTACCTTGTGTCATTTACAAATATTTTTATAACACTCCATCTTTATGGAAAATATTCCCCTAAAAGTAGTAAACATCTCAACACACCTTTAAAAGTCTTAAAATCCACTACCTTTATAATACCATTTTAAGATGTTTAATTTAAAAAACAAATTATATTATTAAAGAAATTTAGAATACTCGGTAACTTAGTAAAGAAAATTACAATACTTGGTAATTTAGTTGTAACGTACCTTTTAAAGTTTATTTTAAACAATTCAGCAAAAGAGTTTAGATAAAAACGAGTTTCTTAAAATATTTTTAAAAACAATTCTTAATTTATCGCGATGACAATGCACGAATATATTTTAATATTTAGTTATTACGATAGGTATAATAATTAAGTAAATAACAACATTCTTTAAAAGAATTGTAAATATAAAAAAGTGTTGCATCGAAAGACTTTTATCATTGATAAACTTGTCTATAAGTGATTGATCAAGATTTTCAACATGATATATCAATAACAGACTTTTATCTTAGATTAACTTTGATAAATTTTTTAAAAATAATTGTAAATACGACAAAATTTGTTAAATTCTATGAATGCTATAAGTCTATTTTAAAATTTTGGTATATCACTCATAAACTATAAAAGTCTATCAACGATATAAGTTTATTATCGATCAACTTTGCTATATATATATATAAATATTGCTATATACCTTATAATTATTTCTAAAATTGATACATGTTATAATTAACCTTTCTTTTCTTTAATATTTGAAAGAAAAAAAAGTGGAAATATGTAAATTTGGGTTGGGCCGAAAATAAAGAAAGGGAAGGAAGGCGCCTAGTTTTGGGAGTAGGGCCTACAGAAAGTCACCTACTATGCCACGACGGTGGCGTTGGGCCCATTCACCAAACCCAAATACTGCCTTCCCAGATATGTCCCTACCGCACCGCCATCCTCTTCCCTTTACTTTCCACTTAATCTAACAGTAACCAACCCTTTTCATTTCCATTAACATTTGAACCTATCTCGCCCCCATTCATCTTTTTCTATTTCATTCCAGTACACACACAATGAAAATTATAATTCTTTATTCATTCTAACAGTGTCCGAAATCAAGTATTAACCAACGCAGTTTCTCAAGGAAACAGTTCATGCTAATTTTGAAATGAGAAGATGAAATTCTGAGAACAATTTTGAGACTAGTAGTAAAGATTGTAGCGTAAAGGAATTTCAAATAATAACACTATAAATTAATTGTACTTAGAGTTACAAATATACTAGGTGATTCCACCAACTTTAGGTTCGGGACCAAACAACTCCTTAAAAGAAAGGGAAAAACATCATGGTTTAGAAAAAGATTTGGATCTTTTTTTCCCAAGGATAGATGAAGATGGTTAGGACTTGCACTTGCACCAATTATTATTGAATTGATAAAAACAGAAGGTGGGCAATTTTAGGAGCATTGCAAAACCGCGTGGTTGACAGTGCCACCAAAAAGAAGATATCTCTCACCTATCCTCGTCTAAGTTTAATGGAATGGACTTTCGTAGGATCCTTCCTCTGCTTTTTGCATTTAAAACACCTTCCTTTCGCTCTATAAATTACACTCAAAATCCCATCATTCATTCACTCACTCATTCACTAATGGCTTCCACAACTCTGTTTCTCACGCTTCTTTTCTCTGCTTCCCTAATTGCCATCTCTTCGGCTAACTTCAACCAAGATTTTCAAATCACTTGGGGAGATGGTCGAGCAAAGATTCTCAACAATGGTGAACTTCTAACTCTGTCCCTTGACAAGGCCTCTGGCTCTGGCTTCCAGTCTCAAAACGAGTACTTGTTTGGAAAGATTGATATGCAACTCAAGCTTGTGGCTGGCAATTCTGCTGGCACTGTCACTGCTTATTATGTAATTAACACTATTTTGTTGCTTCCAGTTTCAAAACAAATCTTGGTGATTTTGTTATTGCTAATAATGTCGTTTTTTTTTCTTCTGTTGCAGTTGTCTTCAAAAGGATCTACATGGGATGAGATTGACTTTGAGTTCTTGGGGAATTTGAGTGGTGACCCTTACACTCTCCATACCAATGTGTTTAGCCAAGGGAAAGGCAACAGAGAACAACAGTTCCATCTTTGGTTTGACCCCACTGCTGATTTCCACACCTATTCCATTCTTTGGAACCCCAATCGTATTATGTTCGTACCCATCATCTTATGTTTATCTTTTGTCTATTATAAACTTTTCTTCAATGCTCTTGTTCGACTAACATTTTTATGAATGTCTGATTCTCATGTTAGGGTACATCAAGTTGATTATTATAGTTAGCGTTTTTGTTATAATTTATCTTTTTTGATATGATCGCGTCATCTTAGTGTTATATATTTTTTAGTATAAGTTATATTACTTTGTGGTTTAGCATGGTATCACAACATGTAGTGCAGGATGTGTCCTATCTTTGCACCTTGTTTTCCTCGCAGTTAATAAGTTCAAAAAATGAGGCGTGAGTAACTCCTTTAGAATTAAATATTATATCAAATTAAAAATATTGCAAAACGTATCTATGGTAAAGTTAAAAAAAAGAAAAAAAAAAGAACAGATTGAATTGCATTGCTAAAAATTAAGCTTACGGGTAATGATTTAACGCCTTCCTTTTCTGATTGACACATTTATCAGATTTTCGGTGGACGGTACTCCGATAAGAGAATTCAAGAACTGGGAATCGAACGGCGTGCCATTTCCGAAGGACCAGCCAATGAGAATATACTCGAGCTTATGGAACGCGGACGATTGGGCAACAAGAGGAGGGCTGGTGAAGACGGACTGGACAAAGGCTCCTTTCACTGCTTCCTACAAAAACTTCAAAGCAGAAGCCTGCGTTTGGTCCGGGGGGAAATCTTCTTGCAGCCCCTCGCCGGCGGGGTCGAGCAACTCATGGCTGTCCCAAGAGATGGACTCTGCAAGTCAAGAGAGACTAAAATGGGTGCAAAAGAATTATATGATTTACAACTATTGTACGGACACCAAGAGGTTTCCTCAAGGCCTCCCTACAGAGTGCAACTTGCCATAGTCATAGGGACCAACCATGAACCAACAACACAGTACACTACATTACTCTTTCTATTCTTTTGCCTTTTGGGTTTGCTCTACATTTGATTTTATTGATTTTTTTTCCCTTTGGTTATGACTTATGTAATGTAATGTGTGTTTGGTATGCATTTAATTATATATATACAACTAAGTTTTTCTTAGTTACTTTAATAAAGGTGGTGTTATCTAGAAGATGTTGTTGCAAATATTGTAGTAAATATATATAATACTGCATGAAAGAATCTCTATAAATAATAAAATTTAGATCCAATATCTCTTGATGGAGTTTATAGTGAGTAGTCTATCAACAATAAAGTATATTATTAATAGATTTGATTATATTTATAATTATTTTTTAATATTATTAAGCAATAAATGTAATTAAAAAGGCGTTACTAATTGATTTGCAATAATAACAATAGTTTCCAGTTCAATAAGTGAGACCAAATAATTTGAATTCCTAATCTCTTCAAAGATGGAGTACTTTTTGAAAAATGGCCCATAAAACAACCAACCAATGAATGTTTTCATATTTACCTTGTATGATGAATGGTGAGCTCATTACTTTTGACTATATATATATATCTAAAGAAGATGTCACCATTGAAATACTTTACAATAGTTAATTAAAAAATATAAACTATATTCAGCAAATTTAATCATAATAATCATGTATAACTATTTCTTTCTATGTTATGTGAAACGATCATGTCTATAAATAATACATAATAATAATAATAATAATAACAATAAAGAGTAAAGAAAAAAACATAATAGCAAAAAAAATATAGCTGTAAATCAATTTTTAACTTCAATGATTTTTTATTATATTTGGAAAGATTCCGTTCAAACCATTGACTCCATCTTCTATTATATTAATGCAACAAAACCCTCACTTAAAGAAGTACCATAATGGTTATCACAATCATATCCAAGCAACTACAACCAATCTATGGTAAAGAAGTCTTGCAACTTCTCCCTCTCACGATAATGTATTTTGCTATACAATAACTTATAAAATTTGTCGCACAAATTAAACCATATTCAAAAGCTAGTTAAGTATTTATAAGAAAACAACATGGATACATATTTTAGCTTGAGATCAATATAGATAACGTTAAAAAATGTACACCCTCACTCATTGGCTAATCATCGGTTGCATATAACATGAACGACGTTATCCTCCTGATTCTATAACTTGCTATGATACTTACACACTACTAGATAGAAAGTAGTTTAGATGTGACTATATCAATTGGAATAAAAAGAGTTATTATATCGACTAATATATAAATAAAGATTTTTAGAATTTGAGGGATTGTTGTTAAGAAAGAAATAAATAAAAGTATAGTTGGGTTGAAATTATTTTTTAAATTATCAGAAAAGGTAGGACTTAGGATGTGATAAAGTAATAATATATATTATACATGCTGAGAATTCCAATGGTTGAAGAAAGTGGCAAATTTGGCAAAGGGCAGGTTACAGCTGGTGTCTGCAGTAAACCCTTCATCCTTCATCACAAAAACCGCATCTTTTTTCTCCTTTACAGCTTCTTCACCTCTTCCCAAGGCTTTGTTTCCACCCACCATTTTCCTCTTCCTTCTCAGTTCCCCACGATTCTTTATTCATATCAAATCGACACTTAATGCAAACAAAAAACTACAAATATTTGTTGATTATATTACTAGAGAGAACGTAATATAGATTATATAGTTTCTATAGTACACTTCTCTAAACACATAATCATAATAATTAATAAAAGGAGAGTTTTGTTTGTAGCTTTCTATAACAAATTTAAAGTATTCCATTTTTTTCTTCCCTCAAATTCATCATATAAAATCCCCATGTCCCAGCTCTAATTCTTACTGCATTCTTTCATCATCATGACAACTTCTGTTTTGCTGAACTTTCTAATTTCTCTTACCTTTCTCATGTTTTCCTTGGCTTCTAACTTCTTCCAGGACTTTGATATCACATGGGGAGATGGGCGGGCCAAGATTCTTGAGAATGGTGAGCTTTTGACTCTCTCACTTGATAAGGCATCTGGGTCTGGTTTTCAGTCCAAAAGTGAGTATTTGTTTGGTAAAATTGATATGCAGTTGAAGCTTGTCCCTCGTAACTCTGCTGGCACTGTCACCGCCTACTATGTAACTTCACTCTTCACCCCTCCATTTTGGGTTCTTTTATTTTTCTTGAATTTGTTGAAGCATTTTGACTGTTTTGTTGTTACTGTTTGCAGCTTTCCTCAAAAGGGTCGATGTGGGATGAGATTGATTTTGAGTTTTTGGGTAACTTGAGTGGGGAGCCTTACATTCTTCACACCAATGTTTATAGCCAAGGCAAAGGTGATAAAGAACAGCAATTCTACCTTTGGTTTGATCCCACTGATGATTTTCATACCTATTCTATTCTTTGGAACCCCCAACGAATTATGTAAGCACTACACCAACAATCCTTCTTTTCTCTTCTTATAAACAAACTACAATATCATCAAAAAAAAAAACTCAAAATACAAAACCTAACAAATTCATGTTATCATCCAATTTTATGAGTAATTGTATCTCATGATAAAACATATTACATTTTTTACAAAAGCAACACCACTAGCCAACAAGAACCACGAACTATGCATTGTGAAAACAAACCGAACTTAAAGAAATTTAGAAATTATAAAAACGGATAAAAGTTCTTATAAAAAACCTCAAAACCAATTTGAGGAATGAATATATTTATAGATTAATTGATGATCGTTGGAAGACTTTTGTACCTTTCTTGGTTCAAATTTGAAGAGATATATTCATTCATAAAAAAGTCCAACTCCTGAAATTGAAGAATGCGAGCTCAAGCAACATGCTATATATTTCAACGGGAGTTTCATCTCCTAGAAAAAACCACATACTAATTCTGCAAGCAGAAAAATAACATGTAAAACAATAGAATTGACAACAGAAACATTACTTTGAAATTTGAGAAAAAAACACAAACCATAAAAAAGATAAATACAACCACACTAAAATTTCAGACTAAAGACATAAGCACTTTTCTATAGCGTTTAAAATCCATCCAACAACTGCTTTCTAACATTTTGCCAAAATCCAACACCCATCACATTCATCTTGCATCTTATGCTTCAGCTTCTCAGTGGATGACACACCAATTAGAGAATTCAACAACTCAGAATCAATTGGTGTTCCATTTCCAAAGAAACAACCAATGAGGATATACTCAAGCTTGTGGAATGCTGATAATTGGGCCACAAGAGGTGGGCTTGTGAAGATAGATTGGACCCAAGCCCCATTTGTAGCTTCCTATAGGAACTTCAGTGTTGATAGTGATTGTGTTTGGTCTTCGGACTCATCTTCTTGCACTTCCGTTTCATCTTCTTCATCCACATCTGACCAATGGATGTCGCAAGACCTTAACACAATAAATCAGAAAAGACTGAAATGGGTACAAGACAATTACATGGTTTATAATTACTGCACTGATTTCAGGAGATTTCCACAGGGCTTACCGCCTGAATGTACTCCCTCTCCCTCTGCCACCTAAGAAAGTAACCGTCTTTTAGCTTCAAAGTCATCCAGTGACCACTCTTGTTTACATTATTTCATTGATTCGAGTCGTTCTGAGTAGAGACGAAAATTTTATACAGCAGAATTTCTATGTCACTGCTTCTGCTGCACTGTTTCTGTTCTAGATCTTAATCTTCCTATGAATGTTCATAAAAGAAAAGAAACAAAGAGCAAAATTCCATTTCTTTTCTTTTTTTAATTTTTAATTTAACCTATAAAGTAGGATAGAAACTGCAAACTGGAATTGTTTATGCCCAATGAAAGCATGAAAATATGTGATAAGGAATAATGGAGTTAATTTGAAATCTATTCAAATTTCAAGTTGTACAAAATACTTATCAACCAACGCAAAACATTTGTAGTTTATGCCCTTTTAGATGAAAAGATGTGAAACTTGATAACAACATTCTCTTTAGTCTTTAGATTTAAAATTCACTTACATAATTTTAATTATATCATAAAAATTCACTTCATAATTTAGTAAAGGGTTCGAGTTTCTCTCCTCACTTAAAAAGAAAATACATCTTTTTCTTTCTATAGTAATGATAGGTCATCTTTGCCATTAAAGTTAAAAGAAAAATATGTAAAAGAGCATGTTTTAATTCATAGTAAGAACTCAAGTTCTTCCCATCAACAATGTTGATCAATACCCACTATCAATTATTTTAAGATTTGCTTACAAGAATGAAACATGAAACTCCAGTTGTCCTCAGAATTTAGAAGTCGACCACCTTCTGTAACAAAGAAGCATAGATAAGATATAGATAAATTGAAGTCTAATTAGTTGAATGGTTAGAAATTAAGTAAGATTGCATTTCGCAGTACTAAATTCAGGATGTCAACACATGTGGTAAGCAAAACAATAAGAACAATTATATTTATATTGATTATCAACCAACTAAAAATAACATGGATTATTCATTAGTCACTGAACCATCTCTCATACAGTAAATGGAAATATTTCAAAGCAACAGAAAACTGTAAGGAATCCTTGATTCTAATCAATCAAACAACATTAAGAAAAGGGTATATGAAATAAGAAATTTACCCTATCACCGGCCAACCCAAACATATTCTTGGCCTACCAAAGGTAGAATGATGACAGGAAAACATCTTAAATAAAGTCACTACCAAACAGAAACGAGTCACTGTACAGGAATCTGTACACAAGTGTAGCTTCCGCTGTTAATATGTTATACAGATACAAAAGATATCCTTTCGAGTTGATCCAGCGAGACTCAAAGCGCAAGAGTAGTTACTTGAAGAATTCCAAGATCTACAGAATGGATGATACAGTGAGTGAGGAAGCTCAAATAACACAGGCTGAAGTTGTACCAACTAACCCAGTTCTATTCATCGTCCAACTCGACAATCTGTGCACGTCTCTCAGCTGCTTTCCTCCTGATGAAGAATCCCCACCTCATTGCAGCTTTTATCTTCAGCCAACCCACCACAGCTTTACCAGATCGGTTACGATCATCAAAATTTGGCATTGGTGAAGGCATGAATGATGGAAAAGAAAAACCCTCATCATGGCCATTAACAGATGCATGTCCTCCCATGCTAAACATCCGCAACAATTGTTGCATATCTTCATTTTCAAGCATTTCATGACTTCTCATACGAATCTCATCCTCTGAAAAGAAGTCGTCAACTCCCTTGTCCCTATTGTTAGACCAATCAAATGGATTCAGATTAGATTCCTGCATTGAAGAACCGAGTGCCTGAAACCCTGAAGATGATGCCTGTGGAGGACCAAGAGCCAAACCAAAAGTACTATTGTCATTTCTCGCAATATGAACTTGGTTAGAATTTCCCATCAATTCATTAGAAGTATATGGAGAATTGTCAAACTGTGGCCGAGAGGTTGAATTCACAAACTGAGGCTGGGTTGAATATCTTGTGGCTGTACTATCATTATACCCTGCATTGCCAAATATAAAGACAGAAATTATAGTTAGCCAAACAACACCCGTCACCAATTCTAATAGATGAGGAAATCCTCAGAAAGGCGAGGCACATTGTAAGGCAAATTCATGTTATTCAATATAATGAAACCAATGTCTACCACAAAACCACAGTAAATAATTAGTGTTTTCATGATTTCATCTCAGTAATGGAACATTAAGAATTATTATCTCCTACAGCTAACCCAAATTAAATGCACTGAACTTGATGCTTTGCGACACTAAATTCAAAAGCTAGCAGGACCCCAGGTGTGCCTTTTACAGAAGTATCGCACTCCTACTCTTATGATTGGACGGACAACTACAAGACGAAACCCCAACCACAGTTATTAAATGCCACCATACAAAAGCTTAATTACAACGATACAAGCGTGGTTACCTGCAACTGAGAGTCCTGAATCCACAACAGGCTGTTGAGGCTGAACTGACACTGGCATGCGGGCAAGTGATCCGTGATCTAGAGTGTTAGAAAGGTCAAGATGACCACCTTGAAAGTCATTTCGGGATGCAGTTGACTTCTTAGGCTGCTTAGAGCTCAAAAGTGACTTGCCGTCGTACTCTACAACTTGATTCCAATTTTCATATGCTTTATTCACTAATGTATCTACATAAACCTGCAGAGCGAATGATATTTCTTAAACTGTTTTCTAGGATGAAAAGCCTTCAGCAATTTATACGCAATTGTTATACTACTGCTAAGGCAGAAAATCATTGTGGATCATAAAAGTCTGCCTTTCTTTGAGTAAACTTCTTCGCAGGGAAGAAGGTAAAGGACTATAATTGCTACAACCTAAAATCTTGAACCATTCATAATCCCAGAATAAAAGCAAGTATCTAAATATCAATAAGTATATCATAGGATGAATCACAAAAGGATAAAAACACCTATCTTTGATAATGCCAGGTTTTTTAGTTTCACAAGATCATGGTGCCCTCTATGGGGATTTTTATTTTCTTGTGCAGTCGACACAACCTCAAGAGATATAATAAATGATTTGAAGTTGCTGAAGAAGGAAGTAATGGAGGGAAAAGATCCACTGGCAATGTGCATACTGGAAACTAGCCTCCCTCAAGACTAGAAGAGTGCAATTTAAAGAAATAATCTTGTTAGCTCTTATCCTGACCACCTTATTTCACTCTTCAATAAAAGAAACCTCAATCACGTAAAACCAGCTATACATTTTTTAAACTACAGAAATGGGAAACAACTAGACAAAGCAATGATCTTGCGAACTCTTTGCAAGTGTCTTTCATGTAAATTACATTTAGAACTAAAAGTACAACAAACATGGGTTTATTTACCTTCTGGCTATCAGACAGAGAATCAGCAGGAAAGTATTGCTCCCCTGTTATCAGTCCATTGAGCTCATAGATATTGTTAAAAACAACACCAACATTTCTTGCTTCTTCTGGATAATAAATATGCAGCTTCCCACTGAGGACACAGGTCTTAGCATGTTCTAGGAGAGCCTCCCACATTTTATTTGACATACCACTACCAAGGATCTACAAACAGGGAAAATTTTAATAAAAATTGTGAAGGATAAAAATAGTGTCCCAAAATAAGTGAACACTTACACTCCGTAACTTTTGAGAATCTCGAACCACCATTCGGAGAAAGTCTTCAACAGTGAATATTCCATTTTTGTTAAGACGCTTGTGAAATGAACCATCCTTTCCAATTTTCTCCAATCTCCACACATCATCGTTTAATGCAGGTGGGTAATGTTTTTTATACACTGCCAAGCAAACAAAAATTTAAAAAATTATTTACCCAATTTTCCTTTTCCTTCTTTTGTTTTTTCTCTTTCTATTAAACAGCAGAACTAAATGTGACAAAGCATGAACCTACATTCTCCTCGGTGATCTTTAACTGTAAAAGCTTCAGTTTTCGCTTCACGAATACGTACACCTTCACAAAATCCTGAAGCCACCTTTAACCCAAGTCGGAACTTTCTGCTCCTAATCCAACTTGAATTATCAGTGAAGGTCAAATCCCCTAGTGTTCCAACGCCTTCCTTGAGGGTAACCTGCAGGTCACCAGTCAATAGAGGCCTCTTTCCTTCACGCTCTTTAACAACATGACTTTCAAATTCTTCCTCCGTCCAATCTTCATCATCTTCATTGTTAAAATCACCTTCAAGTACGACAATGTCCAATTTAGTCAAGGCCTCCTGTCCAGACGTTACTACATGGCCTGTGTTGGAATCAACCAGTACGACGTGAATTGCTGCACCCTGTTCACCTTCCACTTTCCCTCCAGTGAATAGGGGAAGAGACAATCTAGACCTAAAGTGAAGTTGCAAGTTTCTTCCATCAGGACCTTCGATCCTTTTAGGAGACGACCTGTAAGTAAGAGTGTCAGAACATCATAGTAACAATATAATTATTAGTTATTTCTATGTCAACAGAATGAATTTATTAACCCAACGAAGTCTAATTACCAAGAAACCCTTATTCCGTTTGGATAGTTCAACAGGATTAGAAGTAAAATCAGGAAACAGATGAAGACTAGTGTCTGATAAATGGTGCGTGATAACATGCTGTGGATAATAGCATACAAAACTTCAACACCAGAATAAACGGAAAATGAGGAAAGTATGAGAGTGCAAACTACCCAACCATTCCTATATGACTGACCAATTTCCATGAAGGCAACACTATCACTTTCCAAATAGTGGTTGAAAAGTTAAACATGGGTAAGATGAAGCACAACCCATTACCTAGAACAAAAGTTTCAAAAGCCAAGAGCATCCCACCATTGGAATGTTGACAACATTGTTAATTTCACATATCAAACAACTTTTTAAGCAAAAGGTTATCATCTTAGAGCTATTAGATGAGGTCACATTTAAAGCATAGAGCTTAGACCCACAAACAAAGTGAAGCTTGCAACTGCGTAATAAATGATTTTGATTCATCAAATCAGCCAACAGTAGAACAACTTTACTTGCAAAGCAGCAAACTCCCTTGAGGGGTGCATCAAGGGGAAAGGACCCAAAAACATTCAAACTCTTGTAAAAGCAATTCAATAAATGGTAGACTGGTAGCAAAGAATAATTTATAGATATTTTTTCAATATCTACCAGCAGTCCAGCACAAATCAAATATAACGAATGGAAATGTAAGGGGAAAAATAAGCAACTATTCATAGTTGACCTTCCAGAAATTCTAGCAGGACCTATCTTAGCCAAAGCACGTTCCACTTCCTCACTAACCTGTTTGACACCAGGAGTGAGCAATGATCAGATACAATATGAACAAAAAAGACTTGAATAAGAAAAATAGAATATAATTTTTCAAGCATGGAGTAACAACCAAGATGAAATAAAGAGGAACGAGAAGAGTATAAAGAGAAGATAGGATTGGTTAAGAAAAGATCATAAAAACTACAAATTACTGAAGTTTACAATTAATAAAAAGTGATATATTGCAGTCAAAGGAGTCTAAGCTTTAATGGGAATAAATTCAAACTTCAATTGAGCCGTTTGTATATTGGGCTAATTTCAAACAGATTATTGTCACATTTAAATTTTGAACATAATAAAAGCGCAGACAGCCAAGTCTATGAAAACACAAAATTAAAAAGTAAACTAAATTAGAATTAGTAGAATTTTCGGCATCACTGCAACAAAACTAGATAACTTATCATGCGTTAACCAAGCAAACAACTAACCCTCAAGCAGACACCCAACTAAATACTACTACCGTTCAAGTATGCTCACTAGTTAGACAAAAAAGATTATACAAATCACGTATCTTACCACTCTACGGAGTATTGGTTCCAATGACGAGCACAGCTTTTGTAAACTGTCCACCTTCAGGGCTTCTACAATCACACTGCATGGTCATAAAGCTCCAAATTATATTGTATTGCATAACCTTTATTGAAAATGAATTGATATAACAATGTGAATTAATCATAAAGATACAAAAGCCATAATGATAATAATTACTCTCATGAAGCAAACTTGTTAGCAACAATTTTTTTACTCTTAAACTGGTAGTCAGAAGACGAAGCTGGTATTGACAAAATAACAACAAAGGAAATAGAAACAATAGCAGGCCTTATGAGCATAAGAATGTATTACACCATCCAAATAAACAAAGAAAATCTCGATGGGCTTTAGTTTGAAGACTAGACAATATGAAGTCCAAAAAATATTACAATGAACTTATTGAAGATATGCATCACGAATTATGCATATCATTATGGCTACAGTCATTAGAGTTTATGAATTTATTTTCTGCTCAGGCTGCCCATTGAAACTTCCATCTCGGAGTTTCCATTTTACAGTGCAGGCTCCGTGTACCTGAATTTAACTATTACAATGAAGAAATTAGAAGGAACAACCCCCCTCCCACCAAAACCTATAACCCCCTAACAGAAAGCTCATAGGAAGCAGCAGACATGACTCATCTACTTCATCATCATGACACGTGTATAGTAAAAGCCTTAATAATTAATGTAAAGAATCAATAGGCAATACACAACTCGAGATTCCAAGAGGGCTATCCAGATTTATACAACCGACATACAGAATTATGTTTTCACTTCCCATCCCTACCTAAATTTAGTTCAAAAGAGGAGGGGCTAAGAAAAGAACCTCTAAAATTAGAATACAAGAAATCGAAAGTTTTAATTAGCACGTTCTTAAGAGAAATGCAAAAAAATAACCAATATACCTAGCTAAAGCTGGTCGCTTTCGCTCTGGCAGCTCATCTTCTCCACCCTCCAAGCCCCTTTTCTCCCTCATGGAGTTCGTCCTCTCCATATACCTTGTCTGCCTCATCCTTAACCTTTAGATAAAAAAAGAAAAAAAAGCTCCAACTTTCCAGATCTACTGCACACCCAAATCAAAACTTCAATGAAGAGGATTGATTAAAATCAAAAGCCGCCAGCAAGAACCAAACCCTAAGCAGAATGACGCAGCCAAACATAAAAGAGAAAAAGAAAGAAGAAAAATAAAGAAAGCTTTAAAAAACCCCAAAATTGAAAGCAGTACAGTATCGAAAATCCAGCTCCATCCTGGAAATTTCCTAGAAATGAAATTGTAACTTACTGTAAAATTTCCAAGTAGTGTTTTGCTAGTTGCTTCAAAATTATCCCGATTAACCGGGAAAATCAAAAAGAGAGTAGGACAGAGAGAAAGTGAAAAACAATCGTAAGCCAAAGAAATGAAAAGAGATTTTTGCGCGTAAAGAGAGAGAGAGCGATTAATTTGGGGCTTTGTACTGCGCAGACTAATATCCAACTCTCAACCCTCGGACTATGAACTCCAGATCAAACCTATTCACCTGCTACGCGGTCCACGCAATCTACTTCCTTAGTCCAACGATATTCAAGAGAACAAGCCAATCATCCACGTGGCTTATCCTTGTGCGAGGTTTACGTGAGTGTTGGAGCAGTGGATTGTAGCTCGTTCGTCGTCCTCAGATCTGATTCCGCTTTTGGTCGCCGCTTGCGATTGGGCCAAGGGAGAAGCTGAAACGCGATCTGGACCGTTGAATAATATATATAGGATACAAGGCAAATTTGCTTATTTATTTATTTATTTATACACGTGGCCCACATGTCAAACACTTTGTTTTCTGATTGGATAATCAAGTTGATGATTGTTGGACGAACTTTTTTAGTTTTCGTGATATAATCTCTATTACGTATTTCTTACGATTTTAAGTTAATACTTATCAAACTCCCTTTTCTCTTCCAATTATAATATCTATATATAGAATTAGTAAATTTATATCTTTCAATTTCCATGTATAACAAGAAATAAACATCCTAACACTTACGTATATCTACTTTACACTTCATTATTTTCTCTTAATTATTAAACATAAAATGATGAATCCATAAATACAAATGACTTCTTCCAATTGGTGACTAAACAAGTAACTAAAAGCACATATATTTTATCTGCTTTAAGTAATAAAAACATGTTTAAAGGGAGCTAAGCATGTCTCCAGCTTACCTTCAAATGCTCCCAATTTGATTTATAATTTGATTTATAAGTTGTTTACAAACTATACTCTTTTTTTTTTTTTGTTGGGATTGAATAATTAATTCTTCCACTCATTTTAAATTTGTTTTCAATAATAGCATTCACATATCATGATCCATATATATCAACACTCTTATATATTCATATATATAATATTGTTACATTAACAAATAATACATAATACACAAAAACCATGCAAAACTATTGCATGTTTCACGTTAGTTTCAATTAATTTTAAATGGGTTTGGTGTCATCATCACGAGCTTTCATTTAGCTCATTAATGAACTAGTGGAATTATGCAAAAATGCATTATCTTTTAGTGGGCTGAAGTCATCACCATGAGCTTCCACATAGCTCACTAAGAGTTAATGAGATTATTCAACAAAATGTTAGATTTTTTCACTAACTTAGTCAAAAGATAAAATAGTCATTTCACCATTCAAGTCAAAGTTTAACTTTGACCAAAAGTCGAGATTTTGACTTTTTACCAATTTTTCCTCTATGACAAATACAACAAAATGTGTATTAAATACTCAATTCAAAATACATTTTAAGTATATCAACATTGTATGACTAGTAGTATATCAAAGATAGGAATTCAATTATATACTATCGTTGATAGAATTTTATTTATATGAAATAATGAAATTTTAACGAGAGTAAAAAATATAAAATATATCAAACACATAAATGATATATGACTGTCGTGTCGATGCATGAATACAATGCATACCAAATATATTATTGGTACATACAATTAAGGGGTTTTTTAAAAATAAAAATATAATAAATCAGTAAAATATTTACATTTTATAAAACAATTATGAAAATAAAAAAAGCCCACATGTAGTCCAATGTAAATGATTGTTCAAAACTTCAAATCTAAATATCGTATTGACCATGCTAAAAGACCGTGTTGACTATGGTAAACAATCATTTAGATCATACTAATAGGATCAGGTAATTCTTTTTAAATGATGGAAAAATGATTTCAAATTTAAACGATCATATTGACCATGGTAAATGATCGTTTAGATCATGTCAAAATGATATTTAAATTATCTTAATATTTTTTAATATGAAGAAGATGAAGTAGCTTTAAAAAAACTTATCGAAAACGGTGAAGATTTAAAATTACAATAAAGAAAATCAGAAATAGGATAAAATCTAGAAGAGAAGATTAATATATTACAAAAGAGAAAAAGAAGTGACGAATAGTTCACAATTTTTAATAGCAAATTTGAAAGTTATAAAATATTTTATTAGTTTCATGGACTTTTATTTTTTTGGTTACGCTAGTCGTAAATATTTTTTTAGTTTAGTTATATTCATATAAAAATTAACCACTTTGGTATAATTATAAAAATAAATGAACAAATAAATAAAAGTCAAAGTCAATTTTCTTTTTTAGTATATATTAAAAATCCAAAAAGAGATAGCTAGATTTGCAAATATTCCAATAGTTTTGGTGCCTACAATTCTCCACAAAAATTGTTCTTTTTAATTTAATTTGACTTACTTTAAAAATAGTAATAAATATAACAATTTAGAAATATTATCTATCACCCATAAACTTTAATATACTTTTAATATACTTGCAATTTAAAATAAATTTGTACATACTTGTATAGTTATATTGAATCCCAAAAACATGAGGTAAGATAAAGAATAATTTTAGAAAGACCTTTTTATTGTCCAGAGGAGTATAAAAATACTTTTAGTCAATTAAAATTATTTTTCAAAATTTGAATAACATATTTTAATATTATACGGAATTAACATGCTGATTGGTGTTAATTTTGAAGAATTATAAATAAAAAAAATTCTAAAAATATTTTTAAAGAGTTAAACCGACCTACGGATTAGCTTTTACTTCTCAAAAATGTTTTTAAAAACTTACTAAAACTTATCAAAGTTGGTTGGATAGCAATTTGGTTGAAAACTTAACTACAACTTACCGGCCCTCGTCTCTACTTTAAATTACTTAATAATAAAACTCACCTCAGCTGATGGGGTGCGGCTAGATGGTGCTTAATTATTGAGACAAATGGTTGTGAGCCATATTTGGCATTCAAATAAATTCCTCTTTTAATCTATGTGATTGAGACAAACGAAAACAAACAATTTATTTAGCTCCTCGTGGTTTGGGATTACTTGCAACCTTTGTTTCATCTAACACTAAAATGTGAACTTTGTCTTCTTTTTAGAGGAAGCCAACTAAGTATTCCACCCAAAGTAGATTCCACTTTTCTCTTTTATGTTTGAATATAATGAACAATTCAAAGTTGGATTTAATTATGCCCATCCATCGATCATCAAAGGTTTCATGCAATTATTAGTTAATTCTTGTAATGATATTTTGTCAAAAGAAAAACCCCTTGAATTGTTTTATTATATATTGCTTTCTCTTTTTTTCTTTTAATTTTAAGATGATGGTTATAAAACATAACATTCCCAATTGATTTTGCCAGTGGGGTTATATGAAAATGAAAAATTTAAGCTTCTAATAATTTAATCTAACGTATATATGTATAACACAATCTAAACTAGATTTAGGTTGGTCTTTTGATCGAAGATTTATGTATTTATATTAGTCATGTGAAGTTTTGGTTTGTTTAAAAGTATATTATTATGATTGTTAATATAGAAATGAGTGATAAGAAGGTTTAAAGTTTAAAGTTGAGATTAGCAAAATAGGGTCCCTTTGCCCTTTCAATTAATATGCATGGGCATTTCATTTATAAACTTTTAGTTGCATGTGTATTGCGTGGCTAAAAGCACTTCTTACTTTATGTGCACACCTTTAGAGGAGAGAAGGATAAGATCATTTGATAATAAAAACTTGAACCATAATAAAATAATTGCTCTTAAACTACTTCTTTCATTTCTAACAAAAACAAATTTTAAAAATCAGGCCCATTCCATGGACTTATTTAATTTGGTAAAAAAAAATATATATGGAACCACTTTATACACTTAAATCCTTCATACATGATTGAGCGTATATCAATTAAGAATTCATGATTGAGCGTATATCAATTGATTAAGGTGTATACACTTGAATGGTTGAGATACATATTTGATATACCTTGATCAATTGATATACACTCAATACACATTTGATATACCAAACACTTATATTATGAAAAACGATTTGAATTTTTGTTAAAAGATTGAGAAAAGAAATATACATATTTATTGTAGAAATATAAACTAGAAATACATATTATTATAACATAAACTAAAATAATTTATATCTCAAACACAAATTACTATATGCTAAGCTATAACGACTCTCTAATTATCCTAAACCCCTTTTAAAAAATTGTTTCACATTTTACTAGTCTAAAGTTGATAAAGATCAACTTATTTACAAATATGTCACGTTGTTTTATTTTATCCAAATGTTATTGGCACATTTACTCAAATACCTTAAACATTTTGTCAATTTAAACGTTTATGTATATATAAATATGTGTATCTAAGTGTATTGGGACATAACAAGTGTATCAAGTATATATTAAGTATATTAAGAGTATCACTTTGGTTGTTGAATTTGTACCTATTTTTGCCATATTTGCAAAAAAAAAAAAAACGTGGGTAAAACTTACAAATTCCTAAATTTAAATTGCTATGATCTATTACAATTTTTCATAATTAAACACGATTACAGAAGATTGGTGTAGATGGATAGGGAGTAAAGTCCACTTTACAATGCCACGAATGTTCTTACACATTGGAAAAGCAAACAAATCAAATTTTGATACAAGCACATACAAAACTTATAGAGATCATAACGTTCAACATCACTAATTATTTAACTCCATCATCCCATCTTTAAGCTTTCTTAAAAGTAATTATTTGCTTGTGCTTTTTATATTACTTTTGGCGAAACCCTCTGCTTTAACAAACTTTATTAGGATGAAAGTCAAGGAAGGCAAAAGGAGAAATTAAGCTTTTGTTTGTGATGAAATTATAAAATTATGCGAAAGTAAAATTGAGATCATCAGATCAAAACCACTCAATTAATAAGACTCCTAGTTTGAATTCAATACTCATGTATATGCAGTCGTTCTAGAAATGCTACCTAGAGAAAGCTCTAGTCATGTAGTGATGATATAAATTTATAAAATTGTATATAAGAATGTTCTAACCCAAAAATAAATGTAGGATGGTTATAGTTAATTGTTGGTCTTCCCAAGACTATCATCCCTCAACACAAGTTTTTTTTAGGATGGTTTGTTTATCACTTACATGCATTAAAACATCGTCTAATATAAAGTTGTTCTAAGCTAAGCAGTAAGCATACCTAATTAATTTTGGAGTTTTTACGATTGAGTTTCTGAATAGAAAGAAATGTCTTTTGTTAGTATGTGTATTAACTTTTAATTCTTTTAAGCTTTTTTTAACTCTACGCTATCATATTCTTGTAATGTCTCATAGTTAGATGTGCACATTCATGTACTATCTTGAACTTTAGCGCTTTTTTACGGCCTTGTTACGTAAAAGATGTGAATTTTCCTAGTGTGCAGTTACATTATGAAGCAGGGGCTACAAGGAAGGAAGGAAGTTGAAAATTACTAAGCGAAAGGATTAGACGTTTTGAGGAAGAGTGTGTTTTGACTAGATGGAGGGTATACGTTTTGAGCTAGGTGAGAAAGACTCGAGTGAGGCAAAAAGTTGAGAAAGGGTAATGGCTCATTAATCCAAATTAATACATCAGCATCTACATGTAACATCTTGAATTTAGAAGGGGATATGAATGGACTGATATGACCTCTGAATGAAATAAATTCTAAGAACATGAAAGTAAGATTAAGAAAGACTTTAAAAAAAATTAAATTAAAGTAGTACTAATACTAACAAGATGCACCTTTCTTTCGATAGCTCAATTGTAGATTGGAACAATTCTATGGGTGATCTCTTGGACAAAGAATGCTAAAGAACTCGTATACCATTTATTATAATCCCTTGATCTGAAGACATAGGAAGATTGGAGCAGCAGCCAAAGGAGAGAAATGGGAAAAAGTGGCGACAGAGATGATGAAGTTGAGATGAGTCTCATAGAGGTGAAGGGTGCTAGTGGGAAAGATTGGTCTTACTGTTGAGGGGATTGAGATTAGGCCTAAACCCAGCTGCCTTGTTGTATAGATAAATTTCTTAGAGCAATCTAAATTTCTCGATTTAGTTTTAATAAGTTCGATATCAACCTTAATTTCGTTTATATGGTTTTAAAAGTGGTTAGATTGTGTTGTAGTTATATCTATTTTAATTATCATGTGGCATAAGATTGATTTTATTTTTAACTTGTAAACATAAAGTTGAGTCAATTACAATGAATAAGACTTGGTTGTGGATATGAGCCTAAATGAACCATCATAAATTTGTACCATCAACCTCCAAAACTAACGCATGATCTTCCATCTGGATGTAGTTAAAAAAACACAATTGATTATGGATCCATGTATAAAATGTTGTTAAAAACGACACTCAAATATGTAGTTTTAAGAATTTGTGGTTGGAATTTGCAAATAGTTTTCAAATCCCATACATATTTGTTGATTGCATGTGGCCCAAATGCGAATGAGAGCAATGGAACAGGAATCGAGGATGGAAAGTGATGGCGAAGACCAAGAAATTGGCGATTTATCTTTTTTGCCGGAAGGAGTAATTGCTAATGTGTTATCTTTCACGACTCCAATCGATGCCTGTACGGCAGCGGCGGTTTCTCGAGTATTCAATGCGGCGGCGCAATCGGATTTTGTGTGGGACAGGTTCCTCCCTCCCGATTGGGATGTTTTGATTTCTTACCGAAAATCTTTTGATCCACTTTCCAGTTCCAAGAAGGATATCTTTTTCTCTCTCTGCAACAACCCGGTTCTAATTGACGACCGCAACAAGGTAACTTTTCTGATCCAATTCCACCAATTTTGTGTCTTTTGTTTGTATCAATTCTTGTTCACTTTATTTGTAGCAGAGTTTATCATTGGACAGGCAGAGTGGTAAGAAATGCATAATGCTTGGAGCAAGGGGTCTGTCGTTGCTTTGGGGTGATACCTCTAGATATTGGAGCTGGGATCGGCATCCTCGTTCGAGGTTCAAAGTCTATGAGATTGGAACAAATCACTATCGTTCTTTTTGTTAATTCCGAATTCTAATACACTGTTTTTTCAATGTGGGTGTGTGAGAAAATCAGATTTGCGGAGGTGGCTGTGCTCCTCAAGGCGTGGTGGCTTGAATTACGTGGAAGAATAAGCTGCAAGATATTGTCTCCTAGGACAACTTATGCAGTTTACTTTGTATTCAAGATGAAGAATTGTAATTATGAAGGGTTCAATTTTTATCCAGCCGATGCCACTGTTGGAATTGTTGGGACTGAAAACCATGGGAGAAGAAGCGTTTGTTTGGACCCTCATTTGGACAATCCTCGACAGTGGCGGAGGGGCTTTCTGCCTTCGCCTGGACCATCTGTAGAAATGTTAGGGTTAGAGTGGCCACAAGAGAGACGTGATGGTTGGTTTCAAATTGAGTTGGGAGAGTTTGAGAGTGGCGATGGAGCTGATGAAGTTGAGATAGCTCTTATGGAGGTCAAGGGCCATTCTACCAAGACTGGACTTATTGTCGAGGGGTTTGAGATTAGACCTAAACACTCTTGGACCTTATTAAAGCCGTGGCACTGCAGAGTGGCAACGAGAGTCTAAACAAATATGTTTAGTTATGCAACTGTTTTAACTTTGTGTTTCTGGCAGGAAGATGAACTAAAGGTGCAAATCTCTGAGGCCTTATGGTGTAAAACTTTTTTTTAAAAAAGTTATATTTAAAATTTAAGCTCGCAACAGTAGGATTTCATTGAATATCAGCTACTAAATTTGGTTTTAACTTTGTTACTGTATTTGTATTCTTATTTTTCAAAGTTCTTTAATTTATTTTTCTAATACTTAATTATAAATGTTGGGTGAGTCGATGATTAGAAGAAGATGAGTTCTAAGGACAAATCGTCAATTTCTTCCTCTATTCAAAGAGATTATACTAATAGCTACATCAATCGATTTCATGGTATATAACATATGAAAAAATTTAAATCAAAATGAAAAATAATCCCTTTCTAAAAGTAACTGATATACCATGGACGAATAAAGTTAGAAATCTGTCATTTCTTTAGATTGATTTCTTTCTTTTTTTTTTCCTCTTTCCTCCGTCTACTTCTTCATTGACCAACAAAACCACGGACGAATAGAAATAGAATGAGAAAGAGCAAGTGAACAACATTGGCAAAAAGAACAAAAAAATAGAACGACAAAGAGCATGGCAGGGACAGAAAGTTAGACACTTTGAAAGATATATTGATGCATGCGTACGTTTATATCCTTCAAAATTAAGACTAAAGGATATAATTGAATCATTCGGTATGTTTAAGCTTCTCTTTAGAATAATGTTGGTAATGCTTGGAGCAAGAGTCCTCAAAGTTTGTTTAATGGATGATGAAACTTCTATTTTCTTCCCATGAGCAAGGAATCGAGATAAAGGCTCTACAACGATCTCAAATATAAGCAAAGATGAAAATTTTGTTAGAAATGCTTAGAGTAAACAAAACCAATTTGTTAGAAATGGAGTAAACAAAACCATCAATTAGATGAATCTTAGACTACATTAAACAGAAATATAGGCTTCTCTTTGCATGCACTTTATCACTCTAGCTTGATGATGTTATCTAGCTCGCTTTTCATAGCACATGTGTAAGCCATGATGCCTACAAAAACCAAAATGACTGTAGTTGAGAATGAGAAAGGAGCAATGACACCGGCTCGAATTAAAAACGGATGACGTATGTGCATTGATTATACCTCTAGCTTAAAGAGGTTAACAAAGATAACTTCCCTATTATTTTTTATACCAAATAGGAGATGGGGAAGCCTTTCTTTTGTTTCCTTAAAGAGAAAACTACCTTAAGCACATGCGCTTTAGGAGAATGTCATTTGGCTTTGCATGCAATGTCGTGTACGATTACCGTATATGGGTATATGGTAGCCCATTGGATTTGCATAATTTAGGCTTGATCATGAAATGCGTACAAACAAATCTAATTTTAAAGTATGAAAAATGTCACTTTAAGCTAATAATGGTACTGTGTTAGGACTTTGGTTATCCTAGTTTGAATTTTCAATTCTTCATAGCTTCAATTATTCTTTCAACCAAAAGATACCTCAAATGAATGATAAATATTTCTACCGAGAAACTTAACGAACTTTAAGTAGGTTTGATGTACTTAGGCTTGGGTCCATTTATCTTATTGGATTTGTGCTCATGCCCATTTATTTGTTGGTCAACATAATCAAGGGGCTCTGTACAATTTTCTCATATATAATCCCTTAAAATAGAAAATTGCAAATTCAATACTCTTCTCAGCTTTTGATGGAAGGAGAAATAAAGGGGAAGGCAATGGAGGGTGAACAACTTTCTGATTTCTCTTCCTTACCTGAAGGAGTCGTAGCTAAAATCTTGTCGCTCACCACTCCACCGGATGCCTGCGTATCGTCGGCCGTTTCCAAGATTTTCCATGCGGCGGCTCAATCAGACATTGTGTGGAACCAATTCCTGCCCACCGATTGGGAACTTTTTATTTCTCGCAGTAACCCTAACAAACTTAAATTTGACCCAATTTTCAGTCCGAAGAAGGATATCTTTTTCTCCCTTTGCTACTTCCCAGTGCTAATTGATGACGGCAACAAGGTAATTAAGCTTTCCGATTCCACCAATTTCTTTAAATTGTAGGTGGCCGTAGTTACTGGATCGGAGGTCGGTTAACATAAATGGCTCACCCTTGCCGGAAGTCTCTTTCTTGTAATGTTGGCTTACAAATTGACCTTGGAGGCCCCATTATATTCTTTATATCTAATATATATATTGGTTCTGGTAGATTCTACATCTGCATTGACATGTGATTCTATAATATAAATACATTCAAACAGATTCTAAGAACGCTCTAAATTCATAACTTTTCATGTAATTTTAGAATCTAAAATATAATCCAAACAAATGCCAAAAACGTCAAAACTTAATTTCATTTTAAGTTTAATTTTGAAGTAACCTTGGATTCCAACAAAAACCTTTGAAATTGTTTTAATTTGAATAAGGTTTACCTCATATGTATGTTTAAATTCTTGTGAGCATTTTTTCTGGGTTAAAAATTATAATTCTCATTGTACTGCATCCCCTTTTTGTTGTGTTGAAATTTTAATTTCTTTTCAAGATTTATGGAACAATTGGGTATAGCTGAGTTTAAGAGATATTAGAACTATGAGCTGGGATATGGAGGGGGGAGTGAACTAAGCCTCTGCTACGCTTATTTCAGCTGTAGACTACTATTTTTAGTCCCTAGACCCCAACTAGTGAACTAAAAGAATGAAAAGCCACCGTTTTTAATATATATCTTTTGTTGGATTAAATTATCAATGAACTCTTTTGCACTTTTTTTTTTCTGGAACTGTGTGGGTTGAATCCTATGTTGTAGAGCTTTTCGTTGGAAAAATGGAGTGGTAAGAAATGCATAATGGTTGGAGCAAGGGATCTCTCGATCACTTGGGGTGAAAACTCTGACTCGTCCTGGGAAGACCATCCTGATTCGAGGTAATTCGAAGTCTGAAATTTGAGCAAATCTTATTTCTTCTCTTTTTTCCCTCACAATTATAACTCTCTACCTTTCTTAATGTGAATATGTAATCAGGTTTGCAGAGGTAGCTGTGCTCCTCTTTGAGTGGTGGTTTGAAATACGCGGAAGATTAAGTTGCAGAATGTTGTCTCCTAAAACAGTTTATGCAGCTTACTTTTTGTTCAAGTTAGGGGAAAGGAGTTACTCTGGGTTCAATATTGATCCTACTAATGCAACTGTGGGTATTATTGGCCATGAAAACCATCCAAAAAGTGTTTGTTTGGACCCTTATGTGGACCAACCTCTTTATTTGGACCAACTTATTCAGTGGCCTCAGTGGCCTCAGTGGCGGCGTCAGTTTGAACGACGCATGGCAGGGTTGGAGCGACCACATAAGAGACACGATGGCTGGTTTGAAATTGAATTGGGAGAGTTTATAGGTGGTGACCATGGAGACGATGAACTTGAGATGGCCCTTAAGGAGGTAAAAGGCTCTTCTTCCAAGGGTGGCCTCGTCGTGGAGGGAATTGAGATTAGGCCTAAAAAACTCAGCCGCCTTCATGCATAGGTAGATATTACAGCCACGAAATTGTTTATATAGTTTTAAAAGTTTGGGTCCATAAAATATTATTTTCATAATATTGTTGCATAAAATAATAGGCAAAGAAAAAACGTCGTTAGAAAATCATAAAAGGATTATTTATCTTTTCATATGCAAAGTTGAGTTATTTTTTCAATTAAAGTGTATCTCTGATTAATTGAAAACCAATAGTATCTTGATAACAAAAGTAAGTTCTTGATGGTTTGAAAATAGTTTTCTATATTATTTTTTAAGATTATAGTTAAGAAAATCTTGATTGTTTGGATGTTAGATTTTTTCAATTAGTAAAAATTGTAGAATTTAAAAATATTTGATTTCCTTTATTGTTAGTGAAATTTTGGTTGCTACGAACTGAGTTTTAGATTTTTTTAAAAAAAATTATTTTGGTCCAAATTTGTGACGGATAATTCTAAAAATCAATTTACTATTTTTCTAATAAAATGAAAGGTTTTATTTTAATATTTATATTGTTAACCCAAAATCTGATAATTTTTAACTAGTTGTCTACCAAAACAATTAGATTTGTTTTAAGATATTAACATATATAGCACTATATAAGAAGAAATTGTAAATATAATAAAATTCGTGAAAGTTTATCATAAAATTTGTTATATATGCAATTTCTTAAAAGTGATATATTTAATTATTATTGTGAAAATTGCTATACAAAGGAATCTTCAAGTCGGAGAATAACAATGTTCATTTCCAGGGAATAACAATGTTAACGATGTTTAGAGATGGTTGTAATTTTAAAAATTAAATTTTATTAATCATCCCTATAATAATTGATATCCTTGTAGTCATCTATCCACTAAATAATTTTATAAGGATTTTCTTGACATCCGTTAATATAAAAAAATAATAATAAAACTAAAAGAGAATAGTGTTTAGAATCATTGGAGAAGCAAATTTCAAACGAAAGGGAGTGGGAAAAGAGAAGCGAATCTGAGGGCAAAGAAATGGTTGAGTTCTCTTCGCTACCGGAGGGAGTAATAGCCAACATCTTGTCACTGACGTCTCCATTGGATAACTGCCGGTTATCGGCGGTTTCCTGGACTTTTCATGCGGCGGCCCAGTCTGATGTTGCCTGGGAGAGGTTTATTCCTTCAGATTACCACCTTTTAATCTCTCGGATGAATCCTACCTCCAGTTCCAAGAAGGATATTTTCTTCTCCCTTTCCGATACTCCGCTGCTCATTGATGACGGCAAACAGGTAACCTCCCCATTTCCTCAATTTCTCTAAACTAAAATCGGAGTTTTATGACTTCTCGGCCGACTAAAGGCCTTTTAAGTAGAGGGTTTATGTATACCCTACCCTTTCTAAACCCTAAGTTCAAACTTGTAATAACTATAAACAAATAGAAATTAGGTTAGTCATTGGGAGGTCGAAGGCATTCTGACGCACACATTGTGCATATTATTTGATAGAATACACACTTGTACCAGTCTTATTAACAAATCATCAGAATGCCATTGGTTTATATGTACATTTTTGTCACTTGTTGAATCAGCTCTGAAGTTGTCCTGTATTCTCTCTTTTGTATTATATTCTTCAATAATTCGTATGTGGCAGAGCTTTTCATTGGACATATGGAGTGGAAAAAAATGCATAATGCTCGGAGCAAGGGACCTGTCGATTTCTGGGAGTGATACCTCTTCCCTTTGGAAATGGGTACCTCATCAAGGGTCAAGGTTTTAAGTCTAGTGATACCTCTTCCCTTGAGAGTGGGCTTGAGAAACAGGTTTGGAGAGGTAGTCGTGCTACTCGACATATGTTTGCTTGAAGTAAGTGGAAAGATAAGTTGCAGAATGTTGTCTCCTGCAACAACTTATGCAGCTTACTTTGTGTTTAAGATGAAGAAACGCAAGTACTATGGATTCAATCTTGATCCTGTGGAGGCCATGTTGGGAGTTGTTGGCGATGATTGTCATGGTAAGAATGTTTGTTTGGACCCTGACTTGGATAGCCCATCTTGGTTGCACCAGTTTCTACCGTGGGCAGAGAGCAATCAGAACATGTCGGAGTTCGAGCAGCCAAACTGGAGATCTGATGGCTTGTTCGAAATTGAGTTAGGAGAGTTTCAAACTAATGGGAAAGATGATGAAGTTGAGGTCATTCTTAGGGAGGACAATCGTTGTTCTCCCAAGAGTGGCCTTGTCGTCGTGGGGATAGATATCCGGCCTAAAACTAGCCCTGCTTAGATGAACTCCTTGCGACCTTTTTGACATGCCAATTAAGCTTGCGTTCTTAATATTTTTTCACTGTCAACTTTCATCAACAAATTCAAATTTTTTTTAGCTGAAGCAAAACGAAATGACTAATAACAAAATGAAACTATGAAAACCATTACAAGAAAACAAAGTTTATTTTATTTTATCTAAATCAAAACTTCATCAAATCCAACTCAAGGGAACTAGAGAATGAAGTTTGACGTTAATAATGTGACACACTTTGGGAAGCAACATTCCTAAATCCTAAACAAAACTTCAGAATTGGAAAATAGAAGATACAAAAAAATTGCAAGAATTTGAGAAACTTTCAACTGCACACGAGCCAGCCTTATTCCTATGTAGCAAAAAGAAACAGAAGAAAAAATAATAATAAAAAGAGACCATTTCCAAGCACCTTACTACCAAACCAATCTCATTCTTCTATCAAGTCTCACCATATGACATATATATTTGGAACTTGAAAGATGCTTCTGTTAATCATATTGGAAAAGAAAACAAAGTTGCATAAGATATACTTTTTAAAGTTGCATAAGATCTATTAATCAGATTAGCAAAAGGAATATGAAATAAAATGTTTATCTACTATTAAATTTTGGAAACAAAATTAAATATGATATACTTTTTAAAATTGAAGTTTTTTTTTCTCAAGTCATATCAAGGTGAAATTACCTAAATAAATTATTTTACATGATTGGAATTCACTTTCCTTATAGCTACTCTCTGATTATTTTGTTGCTCTGAATCATGAACACAAGCAAGGTCCTCCCTTTATTTTCTTTTTCCTAAAAATGAGAAAAAGCTATGAATGTTAAAATTTTGAAACAACTTTTATTTATTTAAAACCTTAAATGAAATATACAAATTTGATTGATTTCATAATATATTAAAATAAATAAATAAAACTATCCCTTGACACCAAAAAAAAGCATGGAGGGTAAGGAAGGAAGAACCCATTTCTCCTCTCTGCCGGAAGGAGTAATAGCTAACATCTTGTCGCTCACCACTCCCTTAGATGTCTGCAGGTCGTCGGCGGTTTCCCGGGCTTTCCATGCGGCGGCGCAGTCCGATATCGTCTGGGACACATTTCTGCCCAACGATTTGGACGATTTTATTTCTCGGAGCAAACCTGGTGGCCTGAATTTTGATCCAATTACGAGTTCCAAGAAGGAAATCTTTTTCTCTCTTTGCAATAGCCCGCTGCTCATTGATAACGCCAAGAAGGTAAGGTTTCCGATTCCCTCGATTTCTAAATTGATGGTGGCTGTAGTTGGATGAGTGGTCGTTAGTAAGCCCTTCCTTACCGTGTAACAAAACAAATACTTTCCTGAATGGTTAGGGTCATAAAATACATTTCTATCAAATTTCATAAACATTAAAGCTAATTTTGTTATAATTCCTCCCTTACTATACCGTACCCATGCTCGGATTCATACAGAAACTTTTGAAATTATACGTAGAAGTGCTTGTATTTCAATGGAGTTTGAGAAACTTATCAAGTGCATGTGTATCATTTTGGATTGTTCTATACCAGAGTTTCACTTTCCATCGACAACAAATCAAGTAGAATATGAAATTTGTACAATGGAAAAGGGGGTTAAACTTTTGATGTCTAGAAAGTTGTAAATTGCATTCATTTAAATATCACTTGTATATTATATATTCTGAGGTTCAGTTTATTCTTCAGTTTTTATATGCCTTTAACATGCTCTCAAGACTTATTGAGCTTGAATTGGGCGAGAAATAGTTATCTGGTGGCCCCAATTTTAGGTGACTGAGTTTTGAAGTATAAATCATTTATAATTTTATATACACTTGTGATAACTTGATTACCAATTCTATATAAGAAGCCATTATGTTCATATGCATATCTTTTGTCAGTTATTGAATCAGTGTAGCTGCTCTGTACTTTCTCTTTGTATTAATAAATTGAGTAGACTGAATCGTTGGTATGTAGTAGAGTTTATCATTGGACAAGCAGAGTGGTAAGAAATGCATAATGCTTGGAGCAAGGGACCTTTCAATTGTTTGGGATGATACCTCTGTCTACTGGACCTGGGAATCTCATCCTGAGTCAAGGTTTTAACTCTAAACAATTGGCTCAAGCCCCTTTCTTTCTCTTCTGTTTCTTTCCCTCCTGAGTCTGATACTTTGCCTTTTAATTTGGGTGTGAGAATCAGGTTTGGAGAAGTAGTTGTTATTTTCAAGGCATGGTGGCTTGAAATACGTGGAAAGTTAAGCAGTGGAATGTTGTCTCCTAGAACAACTTATGCAGCTTACATTGTGTTCAAGATGAGGGAACGAAGATACTTTGGGTTCAATATAGATTTTGTTGATGCGATGGTGGGAATTGTTGGTAGTGAACACTCTGTGAAGACTGTTTGTTTGGACCCTTATTTGGATGACCCTCTTCAACGGCGCCGACATGTACCACAAGCAGGGAGCAATCTACCAACGAACAACATATCAGGGTTGGAAATGCCAAAGGGGAGACATGATGATTGGTTTGAAACTGAGTTGGGAGAGTTTGATAACAATGGTGGAGATGATGAAGTTGAAATCATTCTCAAGGATCTCAGGTGTACTGATTCCAAGAACAGCCTCGTTGTTCAAGGTATTGAGATTAGACCTAAAATCAACCCAGAATAGACGAACTCGAGCAAACTTCTTCAAACTCATGTTAGGACTTTTATTGTCATGATAGGACATCCAGAACCCTTGTTTTATTTTGTATATAGAGAAGTTAAAAGAAACTCTACATTAGATTTTAGTCTTGTTGTTGCTATTTGTTATTCGAGTAAATAATACGCGCGATGCATATGCCCCAGAAATTTGTCATTTTGTTTTATTATATAAAATGTGTGAGATTTATATAAACTGAATAGAATCGCATAAATCTGTATTTTCAAATTTAATAGAATTCCCTACTATGTGATCTAATATTAGAAAACATTTTTTCTTAAAATAGTGTATTGGCCAACCAAACTTCTCGTTAACATCCGTTCTGTTATTATTAGATAATTTTATAATTTCAATAATTTCAAATACAAGTTAATATAACAATTAAACAGATGTTATGTTATGCAGTTAAAAAGACTAAACTAAATCAAAATCACACTCTACATTTCTCACATCTGAAAAAGAGAGAATATATTTAGGACAATAATTTACCAAAACTCAAACTTAAAACTTGAATTGTACTAACCAAAACTCAAACCATCTAAGCAATTTCACTTTGTCACAATCTATTTCACTTGCACTAAAAAAACTCTCACCTCCCCAATTCCTTTTACTCTTTTAGTCATTAATATTAATTTTCAGAAGCCATATAAGTCCATCAAAATTAGAATTCTCCTCAACCCAAAATTAGTTAACAAATAAGTCATAAGTAAAACAGTTAATCTTTTATTGACAAAATTGTCGCTAATTAAATGGTGTGAACCCTTAAAATGATAAGTGTAAAATGGTGAATACTAGAGAAACATGGGGAATATAGCCTATGAAGGAACATCTGTGTATCCAAATTTGAATCTCTCAAAATGATGGATGATGAGACTTTTGCTTAATGTAATGTACGGGTCCTGGATATTGTGAATGAGTCGTTTGCTCTTGGCAAAAAGATTGCAGAACCAAAGCTAGTAAGGAAGGTGTTCCACTCTTTGCCGAGACGGTTTGACATGAAGGTTACTGCAATTGAAGAAGTGAATGATATCGCCACCTTAAAATTGGATCAGTTGTTCGGACCCCTACACACATTTGAATTAATAGTTGATGATAAGAGGGACAATATGGGCAAAGGTTTGGCTTTTCACTCTATGAGTGACAAAGAACTTAATCAGGATAAGGATAGGAAGGTTGCACGACAGTTTAATAAACGTTCTAGAGAAACATGGGTTAATATAACAAAGATCATTGCAGCTATAGTAGTGCTAACTCTGTCACGAATTCTCCGGGCAGACGGAGGGAGTTAAAAGAGTATGAACAGTGGTCATCCCAAGCTGGATAGAAGTTTCAGATGCCGAGAGTGTGATGCCTTCGCGACATTATCAAGCAGAGTGTTCAAATTTCCTAAAAAGGAAGAAGAAAAGTCTTACAAGTTACAACAGCGCTTTTTGATGATGAGTCAGTTGCGAGTAGTGACAGTGAAAAGGACGGTTGTGCGTTGATAGGGAGAATGAAGTAAATGTTGTAGTCCCTGAGCAGCCGGAGTATGATGTGAAGAATGGTTTTTCGCTTGTTGCTCCCTCAGCTGATGGCATAGGTGTTAACCAGTTTATGCAAAGTGGCTAGAGGATCTGGTGATTCTGAAACAACAGAAGAACATGATTCAGAAATTAAGGATAGATAATCGACGCCAGTTTAAGTTGTTGATCATGGTTTTTAATCCCCATCAAGTGAACGAAAAGAACGAAAAGCCACCATTTAAAATATATATACATCTTTTGTTGGATTAACGGTGAAGTTTTGATGCTATTCATTTGTATGAACACGAGTTGAGTGGTTTGAATCATTGGTATGATGTAGAGCTTGTCATTGGAAAAATGGAGCGGTAAGAAATGCATAATTCTTGGAGCAAGGGATCTCTCGATCAGTTGGGGTGAAAACTTTGACTATTGGACCTGGGAAGACCATCTTGATTGAAGGTTCGAAATCTGAGATCTGAGCAAATTTTATTCTCATTTCTCTTTCTTGTTCCTCCCCATTCTAATTCTTTGTCCTGTGGTATCAAGTTTACAGAGGTAGCTATGCTACTCTGTGTGTGGTGGCTTGAAATATGTGGAAGGATAGGCTGCTGTTGTCTCCTAAAACAACTTATGCAGTTTACTTTGTGTTCCAGATGAGGGAAACTAGTTACTATGGGTTCAATATTGATCCTGCTGATGTAACAATGGGAATTCTTGACACTAAAAACCAAGCTTATCAAGGTTAAAGAGGCCAGAAAATGATGGGTGGTTTGAAATTGGTGATGGAGATGATGAAGTTGCCGACTCTTACGGAGGTGGAGGGCTCTACTGATAAGGCTGCCCTTGTCTTCGAGGGTATTGAAATTAGGACCAAATCCAACCAACCAATGGTATAGATGACTTAATAGAGCAATGGTGTTGGTATTACCAAGCTTTGTAAATCGACAGGTTTGAAAAAACTAGAAGAATTTGAGACGTTGACAAGAAAACAATGGTTGGTTAAACTACATACTTCTTCTCTATTATTATAACAATTTAAACTACATATGTAGCTATAGAACTTTTAAGATTGTGTTAGAAGTTAGAAGTTAGAAGTTAGAAGTTAGAAGTTCTCTAATATTCTATCAATTTGGTTTGGAGTTATAACTTATATCCACTTTAATAATCCTATTTTCTTACCCTTTTATTTTCAGCCATCAATTGTATCATAATTAGCATTTGAACTTTTACTTTATATTAGTACTAAAAAAAATTATAACAAATCCTTTAAAATTTTCAATTTCATGTATTGATGGTAAGAATGATTAAATATGTCAACAACACAAATAAAATATTTCACCGATTAGATGGTTAATTTTAATAATTAAACTAGAAATTTAGTTTTGTAATAGAAACTTTTAACAAAAAGAAATTTAGTTTGTAATTGAACTGTACTATATTTTAATTATAAGCGACCCTTCAATACTATTATTTAATTTCTTATAGGAGACTTGAATATATACATTTGATCTCTTTAATATATTGAACACGTCATGAATTAGTAAGTCAAAATGTAAAATAAAAGTTAACAAAAACGTGATTTATTGATACAACATCCAATAAGATAATGCAAAATATAAAATATGTGAGTAAGATAGATGTTTCAAATACTACATTATAATTGTAATATGGTTTTGGCACTACGCTACCAAAGCAAGTTGCCATATAACCAATATTCAAAAGTAATTGTGTGGAAATGGAATTTACTATATATATTATCTATCCCTTTATCCCCAAAGTTTTAAATTCAAATTCAGTATTATTATTCTTTGGTGTTTGAACTGATGGAAGAGGAAGAAAAGGGTGAAGGAATTTCTGATTTCTCTTCGCTGCCAGAAGGAGTCGTCGCTAAAATCTTGTCCTTCACCACTCCATCGGATGCCTGTAGATCTTCTGTGGTTTCCACCACTTTCGTTGCGGCAGCGCAGTCGGACATCGTGTGGGACAGTTTCCTGCCTACCGATTGGGAGATTTTGATTTCTCGTCGGAAACCTAGCAACCTCAATTTTGATCCAATTTCGAGTTCGAAGAAGGGCATCTTTTTCTCCCTTTGCGATACCCCTTTGATAATTGATGACGGCAACAAGGTAAACTTTTCGATTCCCCTAATTTCTCTAGAATTCAAAGTGAGTTTCATGAGTTCTCGGCGGCCGACGCAATACATACCTTTGGCAGCAAAAGAAAATTGTTGACTTATTTAATATTGTTTAACTTAATTATTATAATTTTACAACTTAATTTCAATTTAAACCTTCTCTTAACCTTATATCTATTTTTTATCTTTTATTGTTAACTTGAATATCAATTTTTTTTGTTCAGGATAATACCCTTTGAAAAAAATTAGACTTTAGAGGGTTAATTATTTTTATCATTTTTAAATTCACTATAAATCATGTTTTTAGTTAACTTAAACTTTTATTATTTCATGTAATTATGAATATTCAGGGTGTTAAAAAGGGAATCGTGCCTAATGAGTTTCGAAATAGAATTGATCGAAATTGATCATTCTGTTTTGGGATTTTCAAATTTCCAAAATTATTAATTGAAGATGAGTTGATAAGGAAAAAACTTAGATATCAAGTTGGCAACTATTTATTGTGCAACCCTTTAATGCACCTAATTAAAAGTTGTCACATGGCAATTTGATTTCTTTATAAAAAATGAAGATTTAAAAAACTTATTACCTTATGTGTTTTGGGGAAACAATAGCACAGACTAGACTGCACTTTAGTGTTGCTCGTCAATCAATGTATTCAAGTGCATATTCTATCAATATGACATGCTCTGAGTTGTTTCATGTCATAAATAAAATGTAACCACTCAAGCTATACATATTTTCACAGTTAGTTCATGATTATGTCAATAATCAAGACCAATGTGTAACTATTATGTCATTTTTCTATTAATTCATTTGCAACGTACTCGATCCAAGGGTTTGTACAAATCAAATCTAATAAAAATAATATTCAAACTAGAGGACCAAGAGTTCCACTTTTAAAACATCAGAGATCAAATACAAGCAGAGTTCAAAGTTCAAAGTTCAAATTATATGTCTAAACTTCATAGTGAACTTGGATTTCAAACAAAAGCTATTAAAATTTTATTTAAAAATGTTCACACACACTCCAAAATGGTTGATATCTAAAAATCCAATTTCTTGAATTCTATTTCATGTTTGATATCTTCTTGTAGGAAAGTTTTTAAGTATGGATTATTTGATTGTATACACCCTGGTTTGATTATTTTGATTCTCAAAGAACTGAGAAAACCAAGTGGGTCAAAACCGTACCTTCCATTCACTATCTATTTGTATGCATATAAACTTAGTGGGTTCAGTTTGTATTTGGCAGAGCTTTTCATTGGACAAATGTAGTGGTAAGAAATGCATAATGCTTGGAGCAAGGGAACTTTCAATTATTTGGAGTGATATGCCTGCCTATTGGACTTGGGAACCTCATCCTGAGTCAAGGTGTTTAACACTATTTCATTGCCTCAAATCCCATTCTTTTATCTTGTTTCTTTTTCCTCTATTCCCAATACTTTCGTTCTTTAATTTGGTGTGGAAATTAGGTTTGCTGAGGTTGCTGTTCTTCTCAACGTTTGGTGGCTTGAAATTAAAGGAAAGCTAAGCTGCAAAATGTTGAGTCCTGCAACAACTTATGCAGCTTATTTTGTGTTTAAGATGGATGAACGTAGGTATTATGGGTTTGATATAGTTGCTGCTGATGCAGCAGTGGCCATTGTTGATGGGGAATGTTGCTCCAGTAGAGTTTGTTTGGACCCCTTTTTAGAAAATGCTCCACCGAAGCGTCGTCGACGCACGCCGTGTTTGAGAAGGAATCCACTCGGAAATAGCATGTCAAGGGCAAAACAACCACAGGAGAGGCATGATGGATGGTTTGAAATCGAGTTGGGAGAGCTTCGCAATAATGGTGGAGATGATGTTGTTGAGTTCTTTCTTAAGGAGGTTAATTGCAATTATTCTAAGAGTGGCCTAATCGTTCAAGGGATAGACATTAGGCCTAAAGTTAGCCGTGATCTTGCATAGATGAGTTCTTGTCAGCTTTGTGAACCTAAGGAACTCAATGTATAGCACATTAATGCTCGATCAACTATGGTTGTTGAATGACGAAAAAGGAAAATACTCTTGCAAGCTTTAGAAATGTTATGGTCATGTATCATTCCGGTATTACTTTTACTTTTGGCTCCATGAAAATGATAACTGAAAAGTTTGCTTTGTATATAGAGAAGTTAAAGTACATTAAGTATCAATCTAAATGTTTACATTTTCATTTGTCACCTTCAAAACTAAGGTAGAAAGCATAAACTCATAAGCATATTACCTATCGTAAAAAAAAATTGATGAAGTGATTCTTTAGACATTTTCATGTCTCTTCTGTATGGCAATACGAGAAGAGAAATATTAACTTCTCACTTCAGACCTAATATCTTGATGTCATATTTCAAGCTATAGAATTTTTCATGTCATTTCCACTCTAATCTTTTTGGTGACTCATTGTACCAACGTTGTATAAGATGCAATGTGAAAGTCTCTTGATTCTTCTCTTTTTCACCTTCTTATAATAGTTCATTCCGATCAATAGTTGAATTCACATCATCAACTGTTCATATGATTCTTTGGCATTTCATTTTTCATGAACAAATACAGCTAAGTGTTTTATTATATACATAATTTAATTATGACATCTACTTGTTCAATAACATTTTCTTAAATATAATTTAAGTTAAAAAATTGTTGTTTGCACAATGAATCTACAGATTTCAATTTATCGGTGTGTTATTAAAATAATTTCAAATAGATCAGTTTTTTCAATATTTCTTAATTTATTGTTTTGATTTCTCTAACAGTAAATTTGATTGACTACCAAATTGCATAAACTAGGCTAAAGTAAGCTTAGCAGAACAATGATCGGCAGATTCCTCATCTCGCAAGTACCTAAATAGTTCCAAATTTTACATGTCCAAGCAAAAATGAAAGAACAAAAAACTAAATATAACAATAAAACATTTCTATGAATCAAGTTTGTTACATGAGTTGCTACAGAACTAATACAGCAACCAAAAACAGCTAAAAGAGTAATAACCATTGCTGTCTTTCATGAATGATAGGATTCCAAGTTTTCCCTGGACTCGCTGATAAAATCATCCAATCCGCCAAGCAGTTTGATCAATAATTGGCTGCAGCTATCTGGTTTTGTGCAGGGTCCACACATAAGGTAGATGACATTGCCTAATGGCCTCGTATAAATCCCATCCTCTCTAAGCTTTAATAGAAGAGATCTTGCATACAAGGATGCATACCTGTTCAAAACCGACAAACTTCAGTAATCAACTCTAAAATAATCGTACTTACAAAGAATTCCGATGTGAATTTATTTACCAACATATCACAATTCCTAATGAAGTATGAAATTTGTTTGGGAAGACTATAAACTGGCACACTCTAACCAGCAAACAGAATATCTGGTTTAATTTATCTTTTTAATTCTTTGATTATGAAGTCAGGTGCATTGGGGACATCTATGGCAACGGAGCAAAAACCTTCCACCGTGGAGGTGAGAATCAAACATTGAGTACATTACCTAGTTCCTACTGTATTCATTAAAGAATTGCCAAAGTACAATGGGGCTACCTTCTTTCTGTTTGTTCTATCTGGTAATAAATAGCTAGCTCAATATTCACATAACTTAAAAAATAATATACATAGAGAAAACGTTTTTCTGAAATTGAAGTTGATGAGGAGGTTCGAGCATACCCCGCATTAGAGCCATCTGCTTGAAGTTCTAGAGCAAAGAGAGTTCCCAATGCTACTACTCTCTTCACTGCAGGATGTGATGAGATCTCGTAAACCAAATTCTCATCCCATAACTGTAAGAGTTGAAAAAACAAATGGATCCAACAGAAAGATATTTTAGCAAGACCTTCAAAGTATAACATAACTTTAAATGCAAGTATTAATCATCATTAACGAGAATGCCTATTTATTCAAAATGATATAATATGAAATCACAACGTTCTTCAGAAGTATCATTTTCTTCTACCTTCTTCCCTGATGCATAATATTATTATCCAAATCCTTCTAGCCCCAAACATTATAATCCAAAGAAATTCATGAAAATTTGTTTAACCAGCCACTTGAGAACTTTAAATAGATCGCACATACCTCCCTGAGAGATGTCCCTTCAGCATTGATATTCAGGTTTGTTTGAGAATTTTTAAACCATTTAATGGACTTCGCAGCAGCCGTGCAGCCCAAAGCATGAGCTGAATACGAGTGTCCATGCAGAAGGGCCTCGAGCTATAAAAATAACGTGAAGAAGGTATTTAACCACTTGGTCGATGCCAAAAATTGTAAGAGCAAAGCTTATTTCAGCTTTGATTAGAGAGTGAAGGAAACACAAGCAGATCATAATGCAATCCTACATATTAACCATACAGAAGTCTGCAGATAAATTTTGATTGAGAACTACTAAAACTAATATACAATGTGTTAAGAGTGCCGCCTCAGGAAAAACACAAATAACCAAAACAAGCTGTCATAAGATTATGATCGTCTCATAGACAGATGATAACAAAGAGACATTGTAGCTGACATAACCCTTGCAGTAATTACCTTAGAGTCACCAATAAAGGATTCAAATACAGAGTTTGAAGCTAATGTAGCAGATAACGGAATAATTCCACCAGTCATCAGCTTTGCGAAGCAGGCTATATCTGGCACACAATGAAGTAGCTCCGCAGCAGTCTGTAAGGAACCCATAGATTGAATTAACCTTTTCATGTTCTTAGTTCCAGCGAGATAATGAAATTTTGTTATGATGAATGACTACGTACCTCAGTACCCAAGCGCCAAAAACCAGTAAAAACCTCATCAAAAATGACAGGAATCTTTTTATCTTGGCATTCTTTCACAAGTACCCGTTGGAAGAGAGGATCCACCATATGCATTCCTCCAGCACCTTGTATTACTGTATAACAATTCTCAGGTTAGATGATAAAATAATTAGTTCAAGGAACTGCATTTGTTGTTACTTAAGCTTCTTAGACTTAAGAGTATGTAACCAAAGTCATAAACACTTCAGATTTCAAAATCTTTTCTCATCGGAGGTACAAAAACTAATTATACGTTTTTCCCATCTGAATTAGCCTTAAAATAATTGGAAATCAAATGACAATAAGCCATGCGAATCAACATTCTCAAAAAAAAAAAAATGGAGAGGACTCCACAATTTAAGCCCCCCCCAACCCATCTCATCTCTTGTCCACAAAATAAACAAGTACAACCGGGATGCTCTATCTCATTGATTATTTATCTTATAGGAAAATCACTCATTCCTCTGATTTTTTTAAATGAGAATCCCAAATGAAATGGCATTCTCAAAATGAGACAAAGGAAAAGATTTATGATAGTAATTATCTAGGTTACCTGGTTCCATAATTAGTGCTCCAAGCAATGAGTTGGACTTTGAAGAATTTGATAATTGTTGTGACAAATATGCTGAATAGATTTCAGCCAAATCTGAACCGTCCCTTTTCTCATCGAATACCTCATCACGTGAATCGAAAACTGACAGAAATAACACAACGTTAATAATATAAAAACAAGATACACTTTAATGGGCAAGAATTATATTCACTTACAAGCATTCTCAAGTCTCAAGGTTTCCGGTTGCAATCCAACTGGCAAGGAAAGATACCATTTGCCTCCGTGCATATAGACTGTAGGAGGATCCAAAAAAATACCTCTTCCAGTATACCTGTTGTGATTATGAAGAAAATGATATTAACATGTACCCAAGGATCTTCATTACTATCCTCTTTCGAAACTAATATCCTTCATTAAACTAATAAAAGTATAAGTCATGGGCTAAAAAAAAAAGCATGGAAAAAGACTGAAAGCAGAAGAACTACAAGAAGAGGTTTTCATGCAATAAAAATTTCAAGGTACTTGTTTTTCTTAAGCTAAGAGAACTAAATGACAAGCTGCATCAACAATGTTGAAAAGCCTACAAGCGACATCAAAGTTCTTTGCCCTGATTTCATAGATCAGAAGAAAATCAGATGCTTGGTACTAATAATTTTGATCTTTGATCACATCAAGTGTCATAAAAATACATAGCAAATAATTATCCAACGATCACAAAAGTAGCTCAAAACGCCACAAACCCAGGTGCATTAAAATATATATATAGACCCTTCAAAGCAACTATCTAGTTTTTTAAGATCATAGGTAATAACGTCCATTGATTGATAGAAAATTTTTCTACAAATACTAATGAAATTTAAACATTTCCAGTTCAATGGTATCCATTATGGATGAATTATGCCTGGCAGCAAATCACTAATGGATGTTAGGTCACATTATTTCTAGCTGGCAGAACCCAAGAAAATTTACGTTCAAAATAGATACTACTAGAGAAGATTCAACGATAACCAATCTCATAAACCCTGATCTTAGAATAAATGTTCAAAAGAAAATACTTTCTCTATTATTTCAAATTTCTTTCTTTCATTATAGTTAATGAGAACTTTCTTCTCCAAAAAATAAATTAAAGCAAACATTTTGAAACTCTTTGGAATGAGCCAAACAGCTATCATAGGTCTAGTTTATACCATGGTTGCTGCAGGAAGCCTGTATAACATGAGGGTGCCTGTGCTTCCATAGCTCCTAATGTATCACCATGATATGATCCATTGAGAGCCAAAACCTGGAATGGTAAATCTTGATAATGTCACCAATAAATTATAATTTCTTTCAAAAAAATAAAAACTTGCACCACAATTTCATGCATGATTAAAATTGTCTGCGACAGTCAGTTACAGGTGGAATACACTAATAAACTTGTGTAGTAAGGCCATGCAAGTAATACCGAAATACCTTACATTCTCTGTTTAATTGACAACAGATTACGGGAAAATAATGAGATAGGAAAAAGGGTGTTTATTGCAATAATAGACCATTGAGAAGACATCTGTAACTGATATTATTAAGAGTAGACTACTTCCCATTCAACTAGAGGAAGAGCAAGAAGATTCCGTATAGAATATGATTGAAACAAAATGACGATCATAATCTCCCTTTTCTACAAAGGAAAACTTCCTCTACAATCAAGGAACTCTTCCACCAAGGGCAACATTCTTTAGAAGAAGTCTTTCTTCAACAACTAACTTGCACCCAAATGAAAAGAGTAGTTCAACGTTTTACACAAAGGTTATCTCGGCAATGGAGGTGAAAGTGGGCCCATCCTGATGCTTTTGAGCATGCTACTAGATGTCCTAACACAACAATGATGGCAGCATAGTCACTCACTGTCTAAGTGTACTTTCCGTATATGTTGTACCCATTAGAGATAGACCATTTATTGTTATGATTAATCTTTATTTCTGTCAAGTCTGTTGCATTAATAATCTTTCAATTAGTTTTTTGTAAGCTCTATTTAAAGAGAGCTCTTTGTACTCCTTGGATCAAGATGAATAATACAGAAATTATCAAAAACTCTCTCGTAGATTTGTTACCACCAACTTACCATAAGCTCACTCCGTTGTGCATCTGCATTGCATTCTTGAGCATCATGGATTCCATGATCAATAGAAAACTTCCGAAAAGCCATCTTTAGTGCAATTTCAATAGCTGTAGATCCATTATCTGAGAAATACACCCTTGAAGCCCAACCTGAAAAAAATGGAACCTTGGTGTAAAGTACAGGAGTACAAACTATTTGAAACAGTTAGAAGGTAGGACAAGGTCAACACATCCCTCCTCTGGAACAGCTATACCTTAGCATAACTTCATCAATCACCATATTCAACGTTACATTTTTATTTTTTTCCTTAATGAAAGTTGTTTCCATCGAGAAGAAAAAACACATATTCTAGATTCCAAAAACCTCAAATCACTTCTTTAGTGAACAATGATTCATCATTCAGCCACTCTCACATCATCATTGGAGTGTACAGTTAAAAATACATAACAAACCATAAGTTAAAAAGTAAATGGGTTGACATTTCACACATTAATCACCGTTCTGGTGCTAAGCACAATTGCACAACAAATAGATTACCATAGCCAGAAAAATTATAGATGTGGAAATTTTTAATGGAATCAAAGCTAATTCCAATAAGTTAAATTCAAATCTCTCAAACTCATAACTTTTAGTTTAAGTGCTGATGAGAACAACAACACAATCTTTTAAGCTCTAAGAATTATTTGCCCATAATATACATGATAACCTAACCAAACGTACCTAAAGGAAGATATGGTGAAAGAACAAAAAAAAAAAAGAGTGAGATTGAAGAAAAGAACTAAACGTTATCTCTCATTCAACAACCTCTACCGTTACTCTTTCTCCTCCAGTTCTCCTCACTAATTTCTTATTGTATCCATTGACTTTCAATTATAGGGGTCCGTTTACAAGGTACAGTTACAATATGGAGTTGGAACTTTTTATTCGAGCATAGGATCTTCAAGTTTATCCTGACTAAGGAGATCGTAACATATTTGAACTGCACATATGATTAATCTTATACGAGTTCCATGGCCAACTATTTCAATTATGGGTACTTGACAAATAATTGAATCAAATTTTATGTTAGGAGTACTATGGTAACTAAGAGTCCGAAAAACCTAATATATAATTGATCTATATGGAACATGGAGAAATATGTGTGCAGAATTTAATAAATACATTACATGGCTGTATGGAAAAGTAGGTTAAAACAAAGAATTAACAACCTTTTCCAACACCAGCAAGCAAAAGCTCTGCACATTCCAAAGCTGGTTCATACACATTCTCTGGAAACATCACATGCCCAAATCTTGCAGCAGCATAGCCCATATCACTTGCTAGCTCAGTCTGAAAACACCTAAACAAAAGATGCGTTAAAGCAAAATCATGGGTAGGTAAAACAAAGAAATCTACAAATAAATAAATATATCATAAGAGCGTAAAAGAAGCACAATATCTCTGTTTGAGAGAATAGGATTCTATCTCAAAATCAATTGGCAATGAGAGGAGTAGCCCATCTATATTATATGTTGTGTGAGTCTTCTTGGTTTTTCCAACGTGGGACTCTTAACATCTCCAACGTCTACCATTTCAAGATTATGATAAAATATATGAAAAGGGGCAAGTATTTTAACAAAAATGCCTTAAAGAACATTATGAATCTATAACGGGAATGACTAGTGAAAAGTAACTTGAAAATTTAACCATCTTGTGTTGAAATGGACTTGGAAAAAATGAGTTGAAACTCTATGATGGTTACCTACCTAAGATACTAAATTTGATGAGTTTTTAGATAATTAAATGTTGTGGAGTTAGGCAGTTGACTCATAACATCATTCTAGAGTTACCTCCAAACCCTTCCTGATTCACTGTATTTGAAACCATTATTCCTATAACATCAATCTAGAGTTACTCTTTGGATCATTAGGAGTGAGTGGTAGAGACTGGCCAAAGCTTGAAAACTAAATGAAACTAAAACACTAACTTCAACAAATTCTAGAGATATGAAGGGAATAAGAATCAAGAATTAACCTGCAGGGCAGCATCAGGACCCTGTGTCCACCAACTGGCACATGCATCAAATTGTTGAGTCATAAATTCATCACCCTGATCCTATATGGAACATGCAAAGCAAACATAATATATTACTATAACTTTTTATGCTACGTGCCAATCAATTATAAAATTAACTCAGAGGAACAAAAAAAAGTGTAGAAAATCATACATGCACGCAGAATCAAGATAATGTCAGTTTCAAGGTCAGCAAATTAAAACATTTAATATAAATGAAGTCAAAAGGTTAAAATAATACAGGTATTTCAACAGGGATCTCTCAGACAACAACTCCTAACTGATGTTACAAATTAAAATTTCTTCACAAAAAATAATGGGGAAAGTGGATAACATTTTCAAAATATAGACTTGTAAGCTCATATAAGATTTTTATTGGATAAATTTTATTTCAATAATATTAAAATTTACAAATTTACAAATTCAAGACATCCACATATATGCATGGAGAATTAAACTATATGCACCTAGAACGAAAAGGGAAACTCTGAGTAAAATTATAAGCTGAAAACACGTGCAAATATATCATTTAGTAACAGAAATTCCGAGTTGCACCTTGAAAACAGTGAAGTTCTCACCACAGCGAGAATCAATTACTGTAACAGCTTCATCTGCCACAAGTTTATGCTGGGTGAATGGCCACCAAAAAATACTCTTTGCCTTTTTTGGCATTTCTCGCAATCTGTTAAGTCTTTTAGAATAAGCTGATAACATTATTTCCTTCAGAGAATCAAATACGTTCTGAGAGTTATCAAACCAATCCATCAGGTCGTCTGTTATATCAGCAGGAATGGGAGGTAGCACCAGAATTGGCACCCTAAAAGTAAAAAATAAATGAACATGCCTCAACTCAAAGCTGAAATATACATTGAAGTGAAGAAAATTACAACGGTAGATGAGAACAATATGGTTTATCGGTGAAAATGAAATAAAAACGACGTCATGCTAGCAGCCACTACGTTGCGGAAATGTGGTAACAGGCAACTTGGTTGATTATCAGCAATACCGATTGGCCCTACCAACAGGACTCAAATATGGGTGGTAAAGTATATCTGAATAGTTAAATTTCCTAAAGTTAAAAGAAATTTTGGTTTATTTTTCATGTTGCAACTTGCAAGTGCATACCAAGAAATATACTGGATTTTAGCATCCAATCTTTTGAAGGAATATACTTAAAAAGCAAATCTTGACATGTTTATTTGAATGCTTGTCGAGCCCTCATATAGGATATTTGGCGTGAGAGAGAGATTATGGGTTTCTCAACTTTGTACATGTTAGTGTTACAGGCTTCCTCTCATTGATATCTTTCTAGCACTTTTTTTTTTTACTCCTCAATAATACCATTTGAGGGCCATATTTTATACCTCTAAGGGCTTTGCTTGGGTGAGGCATTATCCCCTTCACTTCTGCAACCATTTTTATTTGATACACTCGTATTTCCTATTAAGAAAATATTAATGCCATAGAATAACACGATGTCGTATACTTGCGTGTTTACTTTCCTCCTGTGAAGTAACACTAACAATCAGAAGTAATTCAGTTTACCTATCACGAAGATGAGAACTTAGCACCACCTCATTTTCAAGGCCATTATCAGCAAAGATAATGGCAGCAACATCGTAGCCTCTAAGTTTCAAGGTCTCATATGCTGAAATTGTCCCAGAAATACCACCCAGCCGGCCATCACCGACAAGAAGGCAGGGTAAACGAAAAGACCTGATAGAAAGAAATGAAGATCTGAAACTCGGGACTCAAGTAAACTTACATGCTATATACAAACCATGATTTAACACCATCACTCTGAGAAAATTGTAAAATATATAAACAACTCATTCTTTATCATGATTTCTTACTCATTAAAGTTCAATTATAGATTTCAGAGTCACAGAATATAAAGAATAAAACAAAATACATTTAGCATTTCGTATTCTAGTCAGTAAACCGAAATGCCCTGCCGCAAAAAGGGTTACAAGATAAAGGAAACTCAAAGAGAAGTTTTTTAATGGAAAAAAAGAGGCACAGGAAACAAATAGCATAATAAAAGCCTCAGTGAAGATGTCGTTTGCATGATAAGAAAATACAGAATATTCATTACAAACAACAGGGTGCACCAGACAATGCGAGCAACGGAGGGTCCAGGTCTTGTAAACTAAGTAACTAACACGTTAAGAGAAAATGTTATCTTCAAAAGGCTCCAACTTGGCATTGGCACATCTACAAAAATCCAGAATCCAACTGAGACGAATTCAGATTAGTTACACATTTGACGATTACCCATGGTAGTGAAATTTAAATTATAGAAGTGAAATTTTCTTTCGGAAAGCCAATAATTAGCCATGGCATTTTTCCATTTTTGCAACCGGTAAAAAGTCTCCATGTGGTGTGCTCCACCCTTAATTTAAAAATAGAAAGAAACATGAAAGATGGTTATGCAGTACTAAGTACTAATAGAATAATCAATACTACGTGGTATGCTACAATGACAGAATGTTATTGGAACCTGTATAAATCACACTGAAGGGACCCAGATGGGCCTGGACTAGCAACCCCACCGGCTGTCTCGACGAGACACATGGCTCTGGTTTCTGCACCCTCACTCTCCCCATTCACTCCCAATCCAGAATTTAAGCAACTCTGCAGCGACTGTATCACAAGGGCATCGTCCACCACCCCGCTTTCCCTCTCAGCAGCTAAATGCGGAGAAACAGCCTCTTTCCAGGCATACATGGTCTTACAAATTAACCTCGAACCCAAACCGGATTCCTCCCCCACCAATCGTTGTTCTTCATACTGACCCAGTTCGCACATTGCCAATTCACTCCCATCTCCGCAACCAGTGATGGAGTTTAGAACAGGGAGAGAGGCATTGAGAACATGATCGGAGGCCAGAAGAGAGAGACGGGCGTGGCGGCGTCGGTATAGGGAGGAAAGCTTATGGAAGACGAAACGGGAATCGGAATCGGAAGGAAAGCCGGTTTGGATGGGCTTGAGGTAGAGGAAATTGGAAGGAGAATCGGAGTGGAGGAAGGAGGAGGCGAGGCCAGCGGAAACTAAGGTTTTGCCAACGGAGGTATTGGAGCCCCAAAGAATGTAAGTGGGATGGGAGAGTGGGAGGTGAAGAGGAGGCAGAGGGGCGGCGGTGGAGAAGGGTTTGAAGAGAAGAGGGTGGCGGGAGAGATGGAAGTTGCGGCGGAGGCGAAGCATGATGGTGGTGGGCTTGAAGTCAGGGAGATGGAGGGAAAGAGATGGGAGCAGAGAAAGGAGGTGAAAGTAGGATAGCCATAAACAATGAGAAAAGAAGATGAATATGACTATGAAATGAAGATGAAGCAGCTACCTCAGTGTGTCCCACAGGTATGATTTTTCTGCACATTGTTGGCCAACTCTCTCGTCCTCATCCTACAGTGCTCGAACTCGAACAGATTTTGGTAAGTGGAGGATGGAGACGGTACAGTTAATTATGTAAATACAATCATCCATCTAATTACTTTTTCTTCTTTTGTAATTAATTTGTCTTATGCATCTATCAACCTTTAATTATTTTTCAACCAGTAAAGATATAACAGCATCATTGACCTAGCTATAAATACAGATTCATATATTCTCGGGCATATATTCATCTTATTAGGTATATATAAAATAAATTCTCAACACTTTATTGTCACTCCTTACCACGTCCGAAACTAATCCTACAACCATTGTTCTTAACTGACCAAAGTGGAAGAACCTCAAGAAAATGTGCAACAAGCTTGAAAATTAAATCTTTGAAAAGGAGCCTGAACAACAAGAACACGAACAACAATTGTGAATCCATTCTATCTCATTTTGTCCATTCATTTTCAATTTTTCACCTTCATTCAATTTATTTATTTACTTTATTTTACTTTTTAAAAGAAATTTGATTTTAAATTTAATATTTTAATTTACTTATTTTAAAAAGTTCTCATTCCCTATTTTCCCCCACAAATTTTTCACTATTTTTTTATTTTTAGTCACCACTCTCCCACCTTCTCTACATACTCTATCTCTACCTTCACTCCACTTTGCATTATGCAAATTCACTTTTGTTTTATGTAAAATGTGTTTTATGTCACCCATAGTTATTAATTCTTGCTTAAGTTTTATTAAAGTGGTACATTTAAAAAAACAAATAAAAGATTTGTTTTGTGAATTTTTGTAACCATTTCTATAAGTTGCTAACACCTTCAAACCAGATTTAAGCAGACCAATGTTCTTTTTGGTGACGTCTGCCACTCCACATAGTGGGTGCAAGGGAAAAGGCATAACCTGTTGGCATATATATACACAACTATCTTAATCAATCGTTTTTTTGCCGGAAGGTTTTTCTTTAGCCTCAAATGTAGGTTCTTCTTCTATCGTCCACCGTATCCTGACTTCTTTACCCAAGAATAAAATATCTAGGTCGGTATCAATACGTGAATTTTATTGTGATTGAATTAAAAACCAAATATTTTTCAATAATACATTACTTTTAAACACTTGTTTGGAAATGAGTTTAAAATTTAAACATTTAATATTCGGTTAGACTTTTTTATTAGTGTTTACACGTGAATTTGGTTTTTAAAAATTTCTTCAAAATAGATTTTTTAAAAAAATGCATTATTTTAATTTGTCAAACACTACCATTTTTTAATATAGTTTTTTCTTTTACAAAATTAAACATTTTAGAATCTCGGCCAACACCCCCTTAGTTTGTAGTATATCAATTATATCTATGTTATATCAACATACATATTCATGTAAAACAATAAACTAACGGGAATTATTTAAATTAGCTATTGAATTGCAGTAGATATTGCTTCAAGTAATATTCATATTGAGATTAATAGATAAAGTTTTATGTTTTTATGTGTTTATAAAAGATAGTTGAGATTTGTATAACTTTCCTTCTTCAAAAGTTCTCTATTTATATAACTTAGCATGTAAATTGGCTGGTTGCTTATGCAGCCAGTTTCCCATTTATTTTTGTATACTCACCTTGATAGCTTCCCCAAATCTTTGGTTATCGTCCGATGAACAAATTTTGAGGAGAAAGCCCGTTACTGTGCATCATTGAGTTTCAATTTTTGTTGCAGATATATTCATTGCTACTTTCAGATGTAATCATGAGTTTAGATATTTTCAAACTTGAGAGCTTCCTCATTTTGGTAGCAATAACTCAACGTGGTTCCATTGTAACTAGAATGTGGTCGTGATTGTAAAATATTGGTTTTAAATTAGCTCTAAAATGAATGCGACCAAATGCTGCAGCACTTTTAAAAATCTGTCACTGGGACATCATGCCTTTTCTTTTTACATTTGAAGTCTCATATGTAAGATCCAGTTCATTCCTTTCATTTTGCACCAATATAGTTTACTTGGGGTTGGTCAACTTCTGTCTGTTTCAATGGCATCTCATTGGAATCCACAGTATCTTATTGTATCACGATGCTAAATTATCAATGGTTCCCATCTTGTTTGAGAACTTTGAGCTATGGCTAATTGAGTCCATGTGTTCTTTTAATCGAGTCTGTGTTCTTTTACTACTTTTTCTTCCTCTAATGCAATAGCCAATAAACATATTTCTGATTATTGGGTTCTAAATATTTTCTTTAAGTTGTCTTAGGATGAATTACCTGGTGTCACTTCAATGAGTCATGACCATGACATGGATCTGGATACAGAGAGCTAGATCTTTTGAGAAATAAGCTCTTCGAGGTATTGAATATGTCGTATGTTTAACACGTGCGTTCATGTAAATCATATTTCATGAGGAAATATATTCTCCATGTCAAAGAAGAGAATATTGTATTAAACCAAGAACTACAAGCTTTGGAAAGGCAAACTGCTTCCAATAACTCCCATATCAGTCATTTCAACGAAGCATTACAATTATATGAGCTAAGCTCTGTGAATGACATGTTCCCAGGGTAATTAAGATGTGCTTAAATTCAATTTTTTCTTCCTGCTACTAGAAGAAAACAACCCTACAATGACAGTTATATATCTCAAAAAATGAATGGAAGAAAAAAAAACTGTCACGAAATATAAAATTTCGCGTTTTTGACGGGAAAATACGGAATTTTTCGGAAAACACTTTTCGCGACAGTTATTAAATGTCATAGAATGTTAGGGTTAAAAATTTTATTATTTTATATTTAAAAAATTAAAATTACATTTTTATTTTTTTTAAAAAACCCAAATTCCCCAAATTTTTCCCCAAAATCCCCAAATTTTTCCCCAAAATCCCCAAAATTTTCCCCAAAATCCTCCTTCCATTCGTGTGCCCTAACTCTCCCCGAAATTTCTCCCAATTTCTCCCTCTCCTCCCGTCGGCGTTCTCCCATTTCTGACCGTCTGAAGTCCCGTCGGCACCACCACCCCCTCCTGGCCGTCCGTCGAAACCTTCTCCACCAACCCGTCGCCACCACCCCCGTCTTCTCCAAACGTCTCCAATCAACCCGAACCTTCAAATCGTGGGCGTCGGTCCTCACCCCTCCCAACCGCCGGTAAGCTTCTCTTCCTTATCTCTTTCTCTCTCTCTCTCTATGAAGTTCTTCGTTGTCTCCATTGGATTGTTTCTTGAGTTTGATTTTATCCCAATTTCAGTCATTAATCTTTGATTTTCTGTTATATGACCTTAATTTGTTCTTGCAAGCACATGATCTTATTTTGTGAATTTGATTTATGCTCAATTTGTGTTTTCTAACGGTTTGCTTCTCTTCAATTTTAATTTCTGAGTTAGCTTATTAGTCTAATTACTTGTACAATGTAAGCCAACGTACTTATACAAACCTACCCTAATCAACTAACTAAGGACAAACTATTGTTATAATTATTTGTCAACTAATTCCCTTCATCATTCATCATGTCTGGAAACGAAATTGTCCTTGAAATGTTTTAGAATAATTGGGGGTTGTTGAACCTAGTCCATAAGTTTCCTTCAAGAAAATTCCTAAATGGTTCGTAATAAATTATTAAGTACTTTGAGGATTATCTACCGTTTTTGAAAGTTTGAGTTTTAAAAGTTGTTGCCTATAATCTCTTTTTGTAATCAGGTTTATTTCGAGGCCAACTTAGAACTCCACACAATGGACAAGTCATGGATGACCCAAAATAGGATGTCAAGAGAATATGATTTAGGAGTCGAAAGGTTCATTAAATTTGGGTTGAGTCATGCCAAAGGTCTTAATTCAATTAGATGTCCATGTTTGAATTGCGGCAATCGTTTACTTAAGGATGTCTCAACAGTTCGGTATCATCTGTATGCCAATGGAATTGATAAGAGTTACAAGGTATGGTTCTGGCATGGTGAAGAATTGAACTCAGATAACGTTGCCAACACGATGGAAACTACAGTGGATGAAACTGATGAAAACGACGATTTATTTAATACAATTAATATGGTACAATCTGTTCAAGAACAATCTTTTAATGCATCAAATACCTTCGACACTATGTTTGATGACGCGAAGAAACCCTTATACCCAGGATGTAAGAAATTCACAAAGTTATCAGCCCTCGTGAGATTGTATAACCTGAAGGTTAGGTATGGTTGGACGAATACTAGCTTCTCTGAATTGCTGTCCATAATAAGTGATCTATTACCTGATAACAATGAAATTCCATGTTCTTTGTACGAAGCGAAGAAAACACTTGGTGCCCTAGGACTGAGTTACCAAAAGATTGATGCATGCCCTAATGATTGTTGCTTGTACAGAAAAGAATATGAAAAGTTGACCAAGTGCCCTAAGTGTGGTTTGTCAAGGTGGAAGATCGCTAAGAACTCAAAGAAGGAAAAAAGTGGTGTGGCTGCTAAGCAGATGTGGTACTTTCCAATAATTCCAAGATTTATAAGAATGTTCAAGAGATCTGAAAATGCTAAGAACTTGCGTTGGCATGCGATAGATAGACAAGTTGATGGTGTTTTGAGACACCCGGCTGACACTCCATCATGGAGGTTGATAGACCACATGTGGCCAACCTTTGGGTCAGAACCGAGAAATCTCCGTTTGGGTTTGTCTACTGATGGAATTAACCCATTTGGAGATATGTCAACGACGTACAGTTGTTGGCCCATCATCACTACAACATACAACCTTCCACCATGGCTGTGTATGAGAAGAAAACATTTGATGCTGACAATGTTAATATCAGGTCCAAAGCAACCGGGGTACGATATCAATACGTACTTAGCACCTTTAATTGATGATCTACAAACGTTGTGGACGGATGGAGTTCGTTGTTTCGATGCATATAAGGAAGAATATTTCACACTGCGGGCTGTCTTATTATGGACCATCAACGATTTTCCAGCATACGGTAATCTATGCGGTTTTAGTGTGAAAGGATATAAGGCTTGTCCAATATGTGGAGAGGAGACTACTTCTATAAGATTGCAACATGGAAAGAAAATGTCATACATGGGACACAGGAAGTATTTGCCAAGACATCATCCATACAGATTACAAAAAAAAAAAAAATTAATGGGAAGCAAGAGCATGGAATTCCTCCACAACCCTTGTCGGGCGAGGCCATGTACCTTAAGATGAAAGACATGATATTTTCATGTGGGAAGAAGTGTGGGAAGACTGTGCATAATGAAGGTGGCAATGACTATTGGAAAAGAAGACCTGCTTTTTTTCAACTACCATATTGGAAACACTTGCATGTTCGACACTGTTTAGACATAATGCATATTGAAAAAAATGTATGCATGAACATAGTGGGCACCTTACTTGATATACCAGGAAAAAGTAAGGATGGGATGAATACTAGACTTGACTTGGTTGAGATGAAAATTAGACCAGAATTGGCACCAACGTTTACTGGTAATAGAACTTATATCCCTGCGGCATGTTATACACTGTCAAAAGAAGAGAAGTATCGATTTTGCAAGACTTTGTCAGAAATTAAAGTTCCAGAAGGTTATTCAGCAAATATTAGTAGTCGTGTCTCTTTGGATGACTTAAAACTGACCGGCCTTAAGTCGCACGACTGTCATGTTTTAATGCAGCAACTGCTTCCAATTGCAATACGTTCAGTCCTACCGAAGAATGTGAGGTACACTATTAGTAGATTGTGCTTCTTCTTCAATGCGATTTGTGCCAAAAGTTTTTCTGTCTCAGATCTTGATGCACTTCAAGAAGATATAGTTCTGACTTTATGCAATCTTGAGAAGTATTTCCCACCCTCGTTTTTTACAATCATGGTTCACCTTGTCGTTCATCTCGTTAGAGAAGTAAAGCTTTGTGGACCAGTATATTTGCGATGGATGTACCCATTTGAACGATGCATGAAAGTGTTGAAAAGTTATGTTCGCAGTAGAGCTCGACCGGAAGGATGCATTGCAGAAGCAAGCATATGCGAGGAGGCAGTTGAATTCTGTTCAGATTTTCTTTCTGGATTAGATCCTATTGGACTTGGGTCACTCAATTCAAGGACAGAAATACAAAGCGATCGACCGCTATCAGCAGGAACATACGTTCGACCCGATGTCCAACAACTCAAGCAAGCACATCTTCATGTCCTACAGAACATTGGAGAAGTGCACCCATACGTTGAGTAAGCATTCTTATGAGTATATACTGTCGTTTTGTTATCCTCAAGCCATCAATTTAATGTATGAAACATTTCGTAGGCAACATTTCAATCAATTAAAGATGGAAAATCGCAGAAGAGCAAAAAATGAACAGTAGCTACAAGTTGAACATAATCGATCCTTCAGTGCATGGTTTAGGGATCAGGTACATACCCAATCAAAAATTTATTTTCGTTTTATCTAATTGTTCAATATTTAGAACGACTAATTGTTCTATTCAATAGGTGATGAGTGAACTACAGGAAGGGAAGGTTCTCTCGAACACCATACGTTGGCTTGCACATGGACCCCACCCTGCTTTAATGATGTACGACGGATACATAATTAATGGAACGTCTTATCACACAAAATCTCGTGATGACTACTGAACGGTGCAAAACAGTGGGATTATGCTAGTCGCAACAACAATGCAAGTGTCAAGTGCGAAGGACAAAAACCCGGTCGTCTCTGTGACATGTCTTTCTATGGCACCATTCAAGAGATTTGGGAAGTCAACTACAATATGTTTAAGGTTGTTCTTTTCAAATGCAATTGGGTTGAAAATAATGCTGGTGTTCGAAAGGACGATCTGAACTACACACTGGTGGACCTTAGTCGAATTGGCCACTCTTCAGATTCGTTCATTATTGCCACACACGGAAGACAAGTATTCTATGTCACAGATCCTGTTGATCCAAGATGGTCGGTTGTTGTGATGCCACCCGAGAAGGACTTTCCCCACAAATGTGTTGATGATGACATAAGTGACATCTTGCCTCACTATCCCCCACTCTCTTCTTACCACACAACTTTTGATTATGACGAAGGTGGTGAAACATATGCTAGACCTGACTGTGAAGGCACATGGGTTACCAATTGACTATCCCCACAAATGAGTTAATCATTGTTGTTTTTTTCTTCTTTGTAGGACTATTCCATTTTCAGAGATGACTACTTCAGAATGTACCGTTATCAAGTTTTCTTTTCATGTTCAATACTTTCTTTGTTTTCAAATTTCGGAGAATTTTATGTAGTAGATGTTCTAATTTGAAAGTGTTATGTGCTTTACCATATTTAGTGTGAATTTTGCCTAATTAAGTTTGTATGAATTGTTTCCTATTTTCTTTGAGAAACAAGGGTTTATTAATGTTTAGTTATGTTAACACTTTTTTGGTTATTTCATATTTCACATTTACAATTAAATCACATGTATTATGTTTTAAATCACATGTATGTTTGCAGTAATGGTTCATTCAGATGATGATGAGGTTGCTACACCCATTCAAAGAGGGGAAACTAGTAGCCAGAAAAAGAAACGTGGCCCTACGGGAATGAAAGATATAACACGTTTTAGTAGTGAGGGACGGAGAATGGTTATTCAGTACAATGAACTAGGTCAACCGATTGGACCGAATGCAACGAAGTTGAAGAGTTTTATTGGAACGACCGTAAGGTTTCACGTTCCTATCACGTACTCTACTTGGCATGTTGTTCCAATAGAGATGAAGGGAAAAATTTATGAATTGATTGAGGTAAAAATGCTTCTTATTGACTGTTTTTAGGTTAAACTACCAACTTCAACAGATTTAATACATTTGATTTTTTTTTTTTTTTGTAGGCCGGCTTCATTCTTGACCCCAAGTCGAAGAAAAGCATACTTCAAAACGCGGGAGTATGCTATCGTGGGTTCAAGTCGAGATTAACAACTACGTACGTACTTCCATTTAAGGACGATGTGGAGAAATTAAAACACCCACCAGCGGAATACTCATTCATCGATCAAGACCATTGGGATGAATTTGTGGCTTCACGGTTGAAGGAAGATTTTGAAGTACGTATGGATATCCAAACATTTTCTTATACTTTATGTACAATTTGTTACACAAATATGTTAATTTAATAGAGGTTATACAACTTTTTCTACAGAAAAAAAGTGAAGATGGTAAACTGAAAAGGAGCCTGTACAAATACAACCATAGAACATCTCGCAAGGGGTATGCAAATCTGGTTGAGGAGTTGGTAAGTAACTGCCCTTAAAGATGTTCTTTGTTTTCATGATGTTAGATTCCAAATATAACATATACTGTTTATGTAGCGTGCATCTTCTTCGTCAGATCAAATAGATCGATCGATAGTATGGAAACATGCACGGTTGGATCGTAAGGGAGAGTTCCCAGATAAAGAGACGATGGACGTTGCCAATCTCATTGTAAGTTAACAAGTTGAGAAAATTTGGCAACTTATGATTTCCATGTTTTTTTGTTACTATGGTTTCACATCTTTTAATTTCCATTTCGTGCACTATTTTAGGACGATCTAATGGGCAACCAGAAGGGACGTAGTTTATCTGGTGGTGACGATGTTCTCACCCAGGCATTGGGAGGGAAAGATCGTCCGGGCATACTCCGAGGCGTGGGGAAGTACGTGACTAAGAAAAAATATTTCCATACCCCAATGGAATCTAAAGAAGGTAATGAGGAGAGGACAGTGTATGAGGAACGTGATCAAATGGCCAAACGAATTATCGAGCTAGAAGCGGAGTTGCATAGAATGAAAAAAGATGAGTGTGCAAAAGGAGATGAAGAAGAACAAGACCCTAGTATGTGTTCGAAAGGAACACCATCAGTTGAAGGGGTTTCAGATGATGAGACTGAAGACGTAGCCTCTGATTCAGTACCAGATAAAGCGGCTGACGTTGTGACAGAAGTGAACAAAGAATAAAATGTGGGGGACACAAGATCAAGTGACTTGAAGGTCAGTTTAAAGTATACTTTAATAATTAAGGCACACTGCTCCACAACAATTCTATATACGTGTTTAATCTTGTAAGAAGTTAGACATAACCCTGAAAACGTATTGACTAACTTTACGTGCACATATTTAACATATAATTCTACGTAGGTTGGAACTCCGTGTATGCTTGCGTTTGAAACTGAAGATACTATCATTGCACATGGGACAATATTTGATGCTGAAGGTGAAGGTGACGGTGAGAACATCAAGGTATCAGTGGATGTTGTCCTCGATGGCCAATGTGTGATTCCAAATCCGACAAAGGAAGGAGTCACGAAACTGACGCATGAAGTCGGATCACATTTAATGTGGCCACGACATCTTGTTCTTACTAGGAATGATAAGGTAATTGTCTGTCTTATTGTGTTGGAGTTTTTATGCATCAAATTATACTAACAGTAGTTGAAATTTTTGTGATAGAAGGAAACTGTGGGCTTCAATACGGATCCGTCCACATTCTCTAGTGCAGCATATCTACGTGCTCCAGTGGCACTCCGGTGTTTGGTTAGACTCGTTGAACATATGGGGTCATCGATTCAACTAAACACGCCTTTAGAGCTATTCGGTGTGAAGAGAAAATGTTGCATTATGGTTGAGTCACTTAGGGATTTCTCGTCAATGCAGCCAATATGCACATCATGCCTAGATGCTTACATGATGTAAGATTTCCTTTTAATATATATACGTCATTGATGGTTGCGGTCTCCTTTTAATTGTAATGTCATTTCATTGTGTAGGTACCTTCACACAATTATGGTACAAGGACGAAGTTCAAGCTTGTTCAAGTTCATGGATGCCGGATCTGTAAGTTACTCGAGTTACAAACAATCGCGTGCGCAGTTGTTGAATGCTCGACTTCTCGGAGCCGAGTATGACCAAGTAGTATTGTTCCCATACAACTCTGGGTAAGCGCATGATAATGACATTTTCATTAACATTCACGATTTGAATTCACTATTAAAATATTAATTTATAATGGTGGAAATGTGTTCTTAGCAATCACTGGACATTGGTCGTTGTTAATCCTACAAAGGGTGCTGCATATTGGATTGACCCGTTGAAGAATCGGATTGACGGAGACATGAGTGAAGTGCTTCAAATGTAGGTCATATTATTGTCGTTAATGTCTTTATTATGTGTGCAACTATTTTAATTATGTAACAATCTTATATTATGTGGTAGGTCATTCAATATATCAAAGAAGAAAAAACCGAGTTGGAAGGTTGTTAAGGTATGTGGCATTGACCAGTATGGTAGTCGTAAATAAGTTATTATTTTAAACGTTTCACATGTATTTTTTGTATTCTACATCCAGTGTCCCAAACAAAATGGGGTGGTAGAATGCGAATACTATGTTATGCGATTCATGCGGGACATAATTTCTTCGAGGAGTACTTCAATTGTAGATGTCGTAAGTATTAGAGTTTTCGAACCACTTTATGTCATTGTTTGGAATGAAAATAATTCTTAACGACTTCATTATTTACAGATGAAAAGTTTACCTCGTACGTACTGTCAAGATGAAATCGATGAAGTTAGATCGGAATTGGCGGAGTTCCTTTCTAAGCACGATGTACGTGCTTAGCACCAGATTAGGAAACAACATTTTTTGAAGTATTTTGTGGGGTTTTTTGTTAATATAATTTTGTTAAACCCGAACGACACACAAGAAAATGTTAAGCGCATTCTTTTGAACAGACTTAAGCATGAAAGGGGTAAGTGAATGGTAATTTTATCACATCTAAGTATATGTGACTTGCTTTTAAGTAAGTGGATATGAATGTGTGTTTGCTTATATGTTTCTTAGGAAGAGTTCGATATATATGTGACTGGCTCATAGAATTTTGGTATTTGGTGCCATACTGCATTGGGATATGAATCTTCTTGCAATCAAATAACTGCTGAAGGTGATTATTTGCTTGTGTCCTTGGTTCACTACCTTTGAATGTTTAATATATGGATTGGGGATTAGAGATGTATATTTTTGCAATGTGCTGTCTAATTGGTTTTTGTAATTCAGTACTGCGGTCTTCCAAAATATGGACAGCTTTGTCATACACATGGGATAATGCTGGGCACTTCATTCAAGTAAGACGGTATAGACCTACATTGTCGCAAACCAACAATGAATGGTATGTCAATACCTGTAGCACTTTTTTTGTTCCTGAACCTGAGTAGTTGCTGTAATCTTCCTATTCGTTTTAATAATTTGAGAGAATTGGTACATGATTATTCATAGTTCATCTTTATTGGCGATGATTGCATAATACAAACTGTTCAACTCTAAGGATTACAAATTGTCGTACATGTATTGTCGTAGGCTGTTTTGTTCTAAGGACTAGGAACAACCCAAGAAGTTGTTCAATTTGCAGTGGCCATTTGGTTGGACGTTCTTCTTCTCCTTGATAGAGAATGGGAGAGTGAGATGGGGTATGTTTTTGGTATGTGTATTCTAGAGAGAAAGAGTAGCAGTATGTTTTTGTTTGCTGTGTTTGCCTAATGTAGTCCTCATGGTCTTCTCTTTTCATTTCATGGAATCAAGTGTTGAAGTTCTTGTTTATGTTCTGTATTTTGTTGAGACATTGATTTAGTTATTGATTGACTGTGTATGTGTTATGGATACTTATATTCAGGTTGTCTTTGTAGGTTCAACTGGAGTGGACAACTTCAAATATCATTTCCAGAAACGAACATTCTCGGTTGGTCTAGTCAAATATATTCGAATGCTATTTAAAATATTTTTTGATTAAGGCCTAGTATTTTGTACATGTGGATTATTGAAACTTGTATTAAGATGTACAAATATTATAAATCGTATTATAGTGTATATATATTAAAGTGTTGGCTATTTTTTTGTACATTGGTGTGAAACTTGTATAATTTCAAAATTGTCATTCTCAGCTACATTATTGTCAATCTAATGGTTCGTGTAATGGTGGAGCTGCATGGAGAACAGGAAAAAACTATAGGAAATTGAGAAATGTGGAACAGGAAATAAATGACGTAACAAAAGAATTTGTGATAGTTAATAGTTGTTGTAAATTGGAGAACGATGACAGTTATTTAACAAAATAAATTGTCACGATTGCTCTATATGTGACAGGAATAACATGTCGTCATAAGATAAACAATGACAATTTTTTTTCAAAAAAAACTGTCACGATTGCATTATATTTGACTGAAAAAAAAATATCGTCAATGGCAAAACAATGACATTTAATGTTATCGAAAAACTGTTACGATTGCACAATCGTTGACTGGAAAAAAATGTCGTCAATAACTAAACAATGACATTTTTACAAAAAAAACTGTCGCAAAAAACATATTCATGACAATTAATACATGTCACAATAATAGAATTCGTGACAATTATTTAACTGTCGTTAATAAAGAAATGATGATAGTTATTAAATGTCATAAAATAGATTATGACAGTTATTGAATGTCGTTGAATGTTGATTAACGACATTTATTTCATGTCATAAAATAACCTATTGCGACAGTTTTCAAAAACTGTCGTCGAAGGCCTTTCCATGACTCCCGCTTCTATGACTGAAAATAATTGTCGCGAAATCCATTCACGACAGTAAATAACTGTCGTCGTAGACCACTTTTGTACTAGTGTGCACTCCTGGGTTTACATGCACACTACTCTACACGTACACTCATGAAAGGGTATCCTCGAAATGAAATATACAAATAATGTTCTCCTCCAGCAGATCATCCTGGTTTGCGTATCTCGTGCTGACACAAACTCTAATAGTTCCAAATGACACTTAACACCTGTAAAATCATTCCATTTAGGAGCTTCTTGGAGTATGTGAATAATTAAGGCAACTTCTCTTGCTATTTTCATTTTGAATGCCACTTGGACAGAATTTATTATTTAGTTATTAAATTTCGTTGTACTGAAACTTCAACTGTCGGCAGGTATATATAAAAGTTATTCATTATTGTAGGAAGCAGAATTTTAACATGTATTGATTTCTTTCAGAAATTATCAGAACTGCATCGGAGCTTCGTGCGAAAATAGGAAAGCTGAAGAAAAGGAGGACGGAGGAAACCAAGCTCGCTAAAGTAGAGAAGGTTCATACAAATGGAGACATCTCTCACCATCACAATGGTAGGATTTTCAAGCTACTTTATTATCAATGAAGCTGCTTTTAGCTTTTCTGAAGCTGAATATCATATCTCACATGCTCGTTGATGCTTGTTTCTGTTGTGCAGGTTTCTCTAATGCTAAGCTGGATGATATTCAAGAATTTTTATCTGGTTTGAAGAAGATTTGAAGTTATTTCACCATGACTTCAATCCTACTGTATATCATGCTTGCTTACGAAGCTTGTCACTATGATCAGTTCTTCAATGTTTAAACTTTATTTAGCAGTTATGAGATATTCTATACCAAATTTGTATGATATATCATTTTGGATCGATGACTATCCTCAATAAATCTCCTTAGAGAGTTTGCAGATGAGTTGCCTCAATCCTTCTTACATCAATTGTCTTGGTTTGCATTACACTTTGGAAGCTTATACTTTTGTTTAAAAAAGATTCTCAAACTTTCAATAGTTAGAAATGGAATTACTAGAAATTGAGAAGTGTTTGAATAAGCGGAGAATCAGAGGTATAAGATCATGAGGTGTCAAAACAATAAGAAAGAGAATAAAGTTGCAAACGGTGGAAAGTGAATTGATTTTGTATTACAAACCAGATCCAAAGCATCCAATCTAAACAAGGACTTAAAATTAAAACTCATTGCAAACTCATTTCATTCCATCCTCTCAAACATGTCCTCTGACTTTTCATATAAAATATTTTAAACCACTCTTGATGTAGAAAATCCTCTACGATCTCAAATGAAAATCATGTTATTGAATCATGTGGTAGTGACTTAGGACGAAAAGTTAGATAGTTAGTTGTTCTAGATCATTAATGCACCATTTCAAGTTCCAACTTTCTTTTAAAACTTAGAAAAATTTCTACTTCACAAATAATTTTCAAACGTCATGTGTATAGTGTAATATTGCAAGCCATGGAAACTTAACAAATGTGTGCTCCAATGGGCACTGCTTTTACTTTGCTGTGCTTTAATGGGTTTGTTTCGAAGTCAATGGTTTTCCCACATTGCCGATTATAATGAAAACAAATTGCTAAGAGCTAATACACACTGTTTTCTAAAATATTGCTTGTTTTAGACCAAAACTGAGTGCTTATATAAATCATGATATTGTACTTTTATCGGATTAGTTGTTAGCAAATACCTGAAATCTTGTAGTTTCAATTAATTTTTTTCAATAGTAACTTTTGAACCTATAATAAATAAAATTAGAAATTAGATAATGTATTCATTTTTATTATAGTATTTTCATACATAATGCAATCATTTTTATTCTAATGTTTTTAAAGCTCAAAATGATGCATTATTTCATCATATTAATTATTACTTTCATTCAATTAAACTTTTTTATTTTCTAAATGTTTTCTCCAAAAATTTGGATCTCAATATTTCAATTAATTTTTTAAGAATATAAATATATGTACTAATTTTGTTTTTTTTTTACACACATTCACTCCACATATACACATTGAAAGAATAAAAGATACGCACTAATGTAACACGTCGTTACTTTGAACAGATACATCCTAGTTATCTCGAAGAGTTGCATCCCATCAACATCAAATACACTAAATCATTTAAGATTTGACTTGAAAAGTTACAACCGCTCGACAAAAAATATGAGAATTAATAAAAAATGTAGGAGGGAAAGGAAGATTTAAAAATTGTTTCTAGCAGTCCTTTTACTATAACATAGAAACGATAAAAGGCAAAGATAGAGATAAATTAGTTCAGTGGACCATTTTCAAGATTCTCTGTTTCTGAGTGCTAAAAACATTTGAAAATAAATACGACTTTAGTGATATTATGAATAGATTTAAAGTAATAATTAAATTTGAGCCTACAACAGATGCTTATTTCCCACACTGCTTAGGCTTTTCTAATAAGCTTTATCATGAGATTTGAGGTCTTTGAGAATACAAAAAAACACCTCTGAATTTCCTTATAATACAGCTTGAAAATTTCCAAACCTGCACTCAAAATCTTCACCCCAACCATGGCCAAAACAAGGAACAAAAACACAAAGACGAAGAAGAGGGACTGAGCTCGAACGATAGCGAAATCATTTAGAGTCGAGAACTTCATAAGGCAAAAACTTGACGCAACAGAGAAGCTTGAAAAGGCGTCAAAGGAAAGAATGGAGGTAAGAACTTTTGCATCAAATCAAGTTTGGGATATCATTCACAGTTTCTGATAGAAAGGCTACAAAAATTAATGACAAGAAAAGGATAAGTGGATTACACCCATTGAGAATCACAAGAGTTCCATATGGAGGGCCAACGGAGTTCATGAGATTGTGAAAGAGGCTGAGAAAGGTTCAGCTCCATTGAAGAATCAGCAAAAAGAAAAGCCACCAATCCTAAAGCAGCATATTATAGGAACTGCTTGAATGAATTGCAACTAACTTAACAAACTCTTACAAGATGATCACAAGTGAAATCAGGCTTCAAAAATCGAAGTTGTTTATTAATTTGCTTAATCAAGACCTAACCCTAAACAATATAACACAAACGATTGGATGAAAATTGAGAAGGAGTGGAGAAATATAGACAGTTGTATATTAAATACCAAAAATCAATCCGATATTTGATTTTACAGTTTCAAATGCGTTTTTCATGCTAATAAAATGACTTTTTAATGATTATTTATATATTAAAAGTGATTATGAAAATGACGTTAAAAATCACTCCTAAACATATCATGATCTGTTCATAAACATATCATCAGTTCAATTGTGATAACAATTTTATAAGAATCATTATTTGATTTGATGCCATTTTCAACCTAACAAAAATAGATGACTTTCACTGGACGGAATGAGACGCCATAGGAAGGCATTGATTGGATTATGATAAACAGTCAACACCATGAACTCCACATTAAATTGAATAAGAAAACAAAAAGACTACTTGAAAAAATAAAAAGGAAGCGCAAGGTTTACTTACTCGTCTCATCGACTGTGGAATCAATGCTATGAAAAGCTCTCCATGTTAACTTCAACTCAGGAACATGGATCGGGAATGTCAGAATTCACCAAAACCAGCTGAGATCAAACAAGAGATATGTCAATATTAGTATGGTATCATGCAAATACGAACTATATATTAAGTTACACAAGGCAGATATGTATTATCTATATCATGGTCGTCGGGTTTAATGCTTAATTCCAAGAGATGTTGCTACCTGGGGATGAACACAATTAATATGCCGAAAGTGCCAGTTTTCTTTCTTTCATAAATGATGTGAGCTCAAAATAAACAAAATAAACAAAATTCAATTAAGCTTATTCTAAAATAAAATTAATGATTGAATTCACACAATTTCAAACTTGATTAGGTTGATATTCAAACCACTTGAGATAATATAGCAAACAGATTGCTATTTTTCAATTTTAAAAAATAATAATTGTGTTACTTTGAAATTCAAAATTAAATTTATTTTGATATAAAATGTATGGCCAATTATGAAAAATAATAATTTAGTTATTTTGAAATTTAATTAAGGTTATTTTGATTTTAAATGTATCATTAACATTCACGTTTTGAAAAAAAGTAATTTTGTTATTTTGAAATTCAATTCAATTTGGTTATTTTGAAATTAATAAGATTGATTAAATTTGTTAAAATGTTGATGATTTCTAATATATTAGGAAGAAGTTATAATACGAGCGGTTATATCTTTACCAAGTAGAAAATAATTAAAACTCATAAACGCGTAACAAAAATTAATTACAATTTAAAGATGAAATAATTATATCGAGACAAAGTGAATATTTTGGTATTTTATAAAATAACATGCACTGAAAGAAAAAGTATCATCGACTAAAAATTAAAAGAAAAAATATCATCCGCTAAAAATTAAAAGAAAAAATGGTTTTTTACTCCTTTTCAAAAGAACCCATTGCTATGACCCTTGTATCATTCCAAAATTTTATAATAATTAATTATAGGTTTTTTAAAAAAATTAGAAAAGGTAACAAACTACTTCCGTTTCACCAAAATCACTCAAAACCAAATTTATTATACTTAATTTTTTACTAAATGTAAATAATTTTTTAAAAAATGTTCTGTTTTTGTCCATTTTCTTTCATTTTTATATGATAATAATTTTAAAAAATTGTAACTAAATATAGCAAATTCTACTGCTGATAAATGTCTAACATTTATGATTTATGAATGATAGACTATTATATGCAATTTTTTTAAATTTTTTTTTTAATTACAATGAATGACGTTTTTTTAATTTAATTATAAACTCTATTATTAGTAGACTCTTATCAATATTCACTCCAATTTACCACTTAGTAGACTCAAAAAAGCTAAATTTAAACTTAGTTATATTTACCATCTTTTTAACCTTTACTCAATTGTTTTATTTAACTCTTCATTGTTACTACTAAAATGATTTATCACTTTTCTTTCTTGAGAAAGGAAGTGGTTATGGGTGCAAGGAGGGTAAAATGGAATTAGAAGGGGTACATCATTATCTCTTTAACCTCAATTTAAGGTAAGAAACATCCTTTTTGGAAAATAATAATAATAATGGTAGTGAGGATAACATACCAAAAGAAATACAAATTGATTTACTCCATTGTTGGTTTTGGTTAATAAATAAAATAAAATAAAAAAGACTCTCTATGGAATGTATATATTATCCCCAACCACTCCTAGTCTCCCCCAACATTAGATATATATATCAGAATATCCATGCATATACTATATCAATTTTAATGTTATTTTTCATAAAAGAGTTGACTTTAGGTTGGAGAGAGATGTTGATATATATCATGAATGACTATATTACCAAAACTCTCATGCCTTCATTGGCTACACTACTATTCATATAGGGTCAAATTCTGTGACAACAAATCCTCCAACTTCAACCTCTGCTACTACGTGCACTACCCTTAATACTACACTTTTCTTTCTTTCTTTCTTTCCGTTCTTGAATGATTAAAGTATATATACTCCATCTGACACAGTGGGGTGGGCTAAGAAATATTTAACAAACAAGTTCGTTTTATTTTAGCTTTAAGTCAATGGACGATCAGCTCAACCAATAAGATCTAAAGAGAGATCAATTCATAGGGTCTGGTAGGATTATCAACAACGACTATGAAATAAGATTTTCAGGGTCATCCATAGTATGAATGATATATAATTAAATTTAGGTTCATTGAGCATTACCCTTATTTATGAGCTTGAAAACTTGATAATCTTAGGTTGAACTCATTAATTAGCGATGTTTAAAACTTTTACAAAAGAAAAAAAAATTCTTTCAAACTATAATGAAGATATAACTGTTCAATGAAGATAAATTGTCATGAATAGCAAACAATTGAAACTTCTTTACTGTGGTAAAAGGAGATGAATAACAACAACGTTTATAATGTTTGAACTCTTCATATATATTAGTGTTTGCGTTGGTTACCGAATTTTGAAGATAATCCAATCAAACAGGACAAAAGGGGTTTGACAATTGTTATTCCTTCTTACTTCAAAACAGCAAAATACTTAATTAATTAAGCTTAAACTACTTAAATCCTCTAATTATATTACTTTAATTTTTAATTAACTACGCCAAGTTTAAAAGTTAACGAATATATAATTAATCTTGATTATACTCTATACACATGGAAACTAGGAAATTTATCAATATTTGTGTATGTCGGTAAAAGTTATACCAGGTAAAGTCCAAAACCTATGGGTGGATTAAAGTCCAGGGAAGTGGTAAATAAGAAAACAAGCATGTTGAAAGAAAAACAATTGAAGTTTCAAGTTGACACTGTACACAGTTATGCTCGACATCCTACCATCTTAAGCACCATGACCATTATTGAAGTTACCAAGCTAAGTAACTATATGTGCATCTGATCATATAGATCGACATTATAAATATTTCCTATCGATGGACTCTATAAAAGAGTAAGTAATCTATCATAGGAAGACATCTTACCATACTTTTATATACCCAGTTAATCTGTACACATAACTAACTTACAGTAGGTCCATGGTAGACTCTACACCAAACCGATACGAAAAATTCCCATGCATGTTAATTTGAAAAGCAAAAGCAGGAGAAACAAGTTGGCAAATAATCCCAAAAGAGGTCCACACAACAATAACGAATGCATTTTCTCCCGCCAACACATATATAATTGTATTTGAACAAAAGAAAATTATCCTAATAATGCACCAAAACTAATATACTGACTGTTTGTTTAATTCAAACACAACAACTCCTTAATTGCTACAGAAGCTTCGGGACATATACTTAAATATTCTTAATAAACAATCCCTCTTTGTTTGACAATATCAGTGTTTAGGGATTGATTATCTTTAAAATAAATTTTGAGAACATCTAAAAGTCATTGAAATCACAATTAGACGTGTTGACCATAATATCTTAAACAAGGGAAAACCCTTTTTCTTAATTCTTAATTATCCTTGTTTTGATGACGCATTATACCAAACAGTGCATAATTATTAGCAAAACACAAGGGGTTGGTAACTTTGGTAGGGCAACAACATAAATATAGAAACTAAAACAAAACTTGATTTGTTGTGATGTAGGATGTTTGAACTTGGGATATGAAATAACCTAAGCCTTATTAGTCAACTTTTATCAACTTAAGAATTTTAAAGTTATAAGGATATGATTATAATAATGCCACCAAATATTCCACACATCAATTAGTTTATAGCTCTTGTTTCTCTCTCTCGTTTTTTTTTCTTCTTACATTCCTTTATTTTATTTTAGGCAAAATATTGATTTATACCTCTAAATACTTTTACAACTCTAAACTAATAATTATATCTTATCTTTTAGCTTTTGATTTATTATATATCGTATGACACTTATAACTTGAGTGAATTGAATTCTAAAATATTCACAAATCAATTTGAACTTTTTATTATAATTATCTTCGAATATTGTTGATGTAAATTCGTAAACATGTATAGATTCTTCAAATGTTTATTTTATAAAAGAACAATACTTGAGTATATTTTAAGATGCATTGATGTTTATGCACAACAATCTCATCACGTACATAAAAAATAAATTTAATAAATATTTTTGAAAAGAGGCAGGAAGAATTTGTCAAAATTACCTCATATGCACTTAAGTTTTTCCCTTTTATAAAATGAACGAACAAGAGAAAAACTGCTTCATGGACATTTGAGGACTTATTTGATACAATAATAAGTTTCACATTATTATACAAAAAAAAATGTAAAGAGATCCATCGTGACACACAATTAGCTTAAGATGATTGACTGAGGTATCTCGAAATGTAATAACTTAGAGTTCAATTGATACATTGTTTTAGAGTTTAATTGCTATAATTATTTGTTCTAATTATTAAACTTTTGATTTAAAATTGATAAACTATTTTTCCAGATAAATTGATATTTTTCTATTTTATATTTGTTTGTAGAATAAGAAGTACTCATACTTATCCTTATCTTATCTAAAGGCAATTTGTTTCTTTTTCGTATATAATAATAATAATAATAAATAATAATAATAATAATAACAACTAAAAATTGAAAAGAAAAAGAAAAAGAAAAACTCAAAAGTGATCTTGAAATTAGCTGGGTCCTAATTGGGTGATGAAACAGAAATTAGGTTAAAGTCATTTAATTGGCAATTAGATTCTGTGAATGAAGAGAAAGACAAGCAGAAGGATGTTATAATTTTCCATAAAGATCTCACTCAAATTGGTTAACTTAATTATTAAAAAAATAAAATATTGAAAAAAGAAAAGAGTTATTTATTAGTATTTTGTTTGTTTTCGACTTGTAATTTCTCAATAGGTGTGGTTCCTTCTTTCTTAATTCCAAAAAGTCATCAACATAAACAAATTAAATCATTTTCAAATTAAAGGAAAAACAAAGGTCAATGAGAAACGTCATCACTTCCAAAGCTTTTCTAATAATATTAATTGCCCTAACTCTTCTTCCTCCCTCTAATTTAATGACAAATTGCAATTAAGCTAATGTTTAATAATCGTATATACTTTAATGAGACACACGTGGACCAATGAAGGAGGTGGAGTAAAAAGGGGTTTGATTTTTCTAAACCGAAGGGATTAAGGAAAGAAACTACTATATAATTATATAATCATAATAAGATTGTGGGGTCATATCATTAAGTCCAATGTAGGAGTTTAATTGAAGTTTAATTAGGAAGAAGGACGGGAACATGTAATAATTATTGTTTATTATATGTTTAGTAATTTTTTTACTCCTAATTTGTTTCCAAACTTTTTCATTAGTTGTAATTGATTTGATAATCTTTCACTCGAGTAATTGTTGTATTAAAATTATATCATTTCTTCTACATATAAAACTAGTTGGGCTTATGATCGAAGTTTAACGTAATTGTTGTATTAAAATTATATCATTTCTTCTACATATAAAACTAGTTGGGCTTGTGATCGAAGTTTAATATTAGAAAGGAATCCCCTCACTTTTATATGTGAAATTAGAAGATGTGAGGACAATAAAAATAAGAAACACGCATAAGACTTTAATTAAAAAATAGTAAAAAAAAGTTCTATAATTTTTTTTTGTTCCAATTACAAGAACACCTTGTAAAAGCTTTTTACCATGCATATTATTTTCTCAATTACACTTCCAAACTAGAGAACACAGTCATATAAATTTTGTTAGGAAGAGAAATATGAATTTAGTAGAGATCATGCATGGATACTCTTGTCATACCTCAAATCTATAAGAAAAGTAGATAGGAACAAATAGTCAAAGCTTAAACAAAATCAACAACATAAGAGTTCACTCTACCCAAATAATAATCTTTGAGATGCTTAGCTAAAGTCAGCACATCAAACCTAAAATTGTTTATAAGTTTTGAAACCAAAGTTGTAGGATCCTTTCACTTCTATTATACAATCATTTGAGATGATTTCAAAAGTAAAATACATAGTTTATAATCATACCATTATAGAGATGTGTGGATGACTCGAACATTCTTAACAAAAATAGAAGCAAGTGGTTAGAAACTTAGATACTCCTCCTATATGTATATTGAAATCTTACTTGTTAGAAGATATATAAATAAATTCGTCTTCACCCCTTTTAAAAAAAAATGTAAATAATACCAATATACTAAAATTCATAAAAATATTTATAAATAAAAAGGAAGTTTTTTTTAAAAAAAAAAATTCATTGGAAAAGTCCTTTATTATTATTATTTTTAGTTCCTTTTAGAGTTTTTTTGTTTCAATAAATCGTAGATAAAATTATTTATTTGATTTGGAAATGTTGTTGAAAAAAAATAATAGAAACAACCAGAAATCCTAACAAAATTTATTATTTCAATTCCTATGATGGATGATATAGAATTAAGGTTCAATTCCTTATATTATTCTTTACTACTTTACTAGTGGACCTGATCAAAATACGTTCTCTCAAATTTTGATCTTTTTATTGCTTCTTATTACCATTTAGTTCCCATTTCTCAACCATTCCAAGGAAAGGTACGAATTAGTTGTGCATGAATTATATTCCTTGTTAATCCTTGCACACGCAAGTCCAACTGTAATATTTTTTTCTCAATTGATCATCTTTGAAGAAATATATAAAGCTTGAAAGAAAGACCTTAAATTGACAAACTTTTGATCATGTAGCACTCTGGCAACATAGAACTTAAAAATATATAGTTGGCCATGCCATTCAAATGTGAACAATTATGAGTTTTTTCCTGAAAACTTTAATCATAATGTATTCCCTGCGATCGAGTTAAAATGAGAGATATAATTTTTTTAAAAAATATATCATAGTTAAAAAGTATAATTTATGATGGAACATTTTCGAGGACAATGGAGACAAATGGACAGGATATGGAGGAGCTTCTATTGCATTCACCCTTTCCTACATCATTAAATTAATTGAGTTAAAAAATCAAAAGAGCATTAATACGGTTAATAACATATACTAAAAAAACAAATTAAATTAAGCAAAGATTAAGTTTTAAAATTAACCTGTGCTGTGTGGCTTGATCAATTGTTAAACATAGCCACGACCGAACTAATCCAAAAAGTAAGAGAGAGACTAATGACTCCACAATTCATATAGAGGTTGTAAAGGGGAGAGGTTGAGAGTGAAGACTTTTTTTTTTTTTTTTTTTTTTTTTAATCCTACCAAAATCATAAATAAACAAATAGATATATCAAAAGATTTTTCACACTTTTTCAACCTATAAAGCCATGGTCTTCTTCCTCATTTGCTTTCAAAACAAAACCCCCAAAAGAGAGATTGAATTATTTGAAGGTAAAATTGAAGAGATGGGTAGAGCTCCATGTTGTGATAAAGCTAATGTTAAGAAAGGACCATGGTCACCTGAAGAAGATGCAAGGCTTAAAGCTTATATTGAAGAGCATGGAACTGGAGGCAATTGGATTGCTCTTCCTCAAAAAATTGGTATATGTATATGATTATAAATATCTCTCTTTTTCTCAAAAGTTTAAATCTTTCTAGGGTTCTAAAAAAGTTATATTTGTTTTGTGGTTGAAAAATGAAGGGCTGAAGAGATGTGGAAAAAGTTGCAGATTGAGATGGCTGAATTATCTGAGACCTAATATCAAACATGGTGGATTCTCTGAGGAAGAGGACAACATCATTTGTAATCTCTATATAAGCATTGGCAGCAGGTTTTCTTTCTTCTTTTTTTTCCCCATACATACTTGTCTAATTAAGCACAACTTTCCAATACTTTCCCATCTTAAACTTTGGAAATTGGTCTGAGGAGTGTTTGTTTTAGTAGCCATGTTACTAGGATCCGAATTGGTCTCTTGTCCTTTTTCTTTGTCCTTTGATTCCCTACAAGAGTGGGTTCCAATCTCATATGTTGAATATTACTTTGACTGTATCATAGACTTCACATATCTTTTTGACAGTTTTATCACGAAACAATCTTTTTTTCCATTTTCTACAACGTTTTTTAGTTTTTTCTTTCGTGTGATTGGAGCAAGTTGGAAAAGAATGTATGTAGGGCAAGATGTAGGATGTACTCAAGTACTACTCTTATATGTTTTTGGGTTCGAGGTGTGTGATGAGAGTCGTCCTAAGTTCATATCAAATTAATTGAAATGTTCGTGTGTCTGCTGATCCATTTGGATTTGTTAGATTGTTGTTCTAACAAAAAAAAAAAAAAACCATTATTGTGCTCATATATGCTTTTGTAGTTTTAGGGATTTTTTGGTTGTTTCCTTTTGTCAGAGGGTTGATTGTCTTGGAATTCTATGTGGTGTCTTTTTAGGTGGTCTGTAATTGCTGCTCAGCTGCCTGGAAGAACAGATAATGACATAAAAAACTATTGGAATACAAGGCTGAAAAAAAAATTACTTGGTAAACGAAAACAATCAAATAGCAATAATGGCATTAATTCATCTTCATCGAGCAGTAACAATGATGACCCAAAAGAGCTTCTGAGTAACTCAGCCTTAGAAAGGCTTCAACTTCATATGCAACTTCAAGGCTTTCAAAATCCATTCTCTTTTTACACACACCCTCAGCTATGGCCCAAACTCCACCCCGTGCAAGAAAAAATTGTCCAAACCCTCCAATCTCTCAACAATAATACTCAAAACCCTAATGATCTCCAATCAACTACTACTGATACTCAATTATTACAATCCCATCCACCCAAAGCAGCAACTGATTTCTTTATTCACCCACAAACCAACACCAATTCTATTTCCCTTCCTTGCAAGATTCCAGAAAATTCAGATCATCATCAAGTTGAATCATCATCTGGGCATCACCAAGTTTCAAACTTTATGCAAGTGGTGGATGGATTTCTTGAGGATCATAACAAAGGTGAGGGTTTCATGGCACAAAGTGATGAACAGGTGGCTGAATTTGATTGGTTTAAGGAAGTGGGTGGGTGTTCTAAGGATAGTTTGATTTGGTGGGGTCAGAATAATGAGCATGATATGAGATCGGCTGCATCATCCTCTAATTCTTGGGATTCTAGTTCTGTTCTTCAATCGGAATTGATGTTTCAAGATTTTGAGTTAGGGTATAATCTTTAGGGGAGGATTATATATTACCTTTTTATGTGTAGACAAGGAGGTTGTTTTGGATTCGTCATGCTCATAAGATGGATTCGTCTGTAAAATGCTGTATACTTATTAAGAATCTGTATCCTCAAGCTTTGTATATTTGTGTGAATAATCAAGTTTAATTCCGGATCTTCACCTCGGACGATCTTGATGGATTAAAATCCCGATGTACTTATCTTATTGCTTTTTGGGTTTGTGCTTTTTTTTTTTGTTTAATTTCTTTAGGGAGAAATATTTTATTCTCTCTAAGTTTTTAGTTAAATTTCTATCTAACTCAAGTTTTAAAAGGTTACATTTTAGTTTGTTAACGTTTGAGTTTTATTTTAATTTAGTTATCAGGTGCATGTATCAACTATTACACAATTTAATTAGATTTTTCATTAAATAATGTTTATGTTTTGTTAATTAATTTAAAATCATAATACTCCTAAAGCATGATGTTTTTTTTTATATATGACTATTTTCTTATAATTACACTCCTAAACTTTTTCAGGCCTCAATCAACTTGTAAGGTTAAATTTGGGTGGTTAACACATGCAGAAGAAAATAGAATAGAAGGGCAAAATTTGATCTTAGAAATATAAGAATCAAATTAAATTGAATAAAAATTAAATGAGGATCAAAGATAAAGTTGTAATATTTTGAAACCTAAGAACTAAATTGAAATTAAATTGTAATTCACACTAGAACTAAAAGTGTTCATATACAGAATAAAATTTAAACCGGAAGTAGTATTTTGTTTTTCTTTTTTAACATTGATGTATGTTTATCCATTACATAGTGTATATATATTCACACGTCTAAACTTTTTTAAACTTTTTTTCTTAAAGTTTCTTGTGATTTATATTGCTTCTTAATGAGCACAAAAATAAAATCCAAAAAATTCTGATTAGAGTTACATTTCACAAAGCATTTCGGGTCACATATTATAATAATTAAGTCGCCACATCTTGGAACATAGAAATATATATAAAAAGACAAGAGTTTTAATTTGAAATTCAAAATGAGAGCAAAAATAAAAGAAAAAGAAACGTACAAAATATGTGTTAAGATCATCATCCAAAACAAGAAATGATCCAGCAAATTACAGAATTAGAAATCAAAGATAATATGCTTATTAGTAGCTTTCATGAAACTACTATTATATTCTTAGTAGAGGTTGGAACTTTCTTAAACTTCACTTGAGTTTGAACCTCATTAACAAATCCATGAACACCATCATCAACCTTCATACTACACTTATAAGTAACCTCTTCTTTAGAACTCAAACATCCACTGTTTTTATCCACAAACTCCTTCACTTTTTGCCTCTTCGAAAACTCTACACTTGATCCTCCAGCAACCTCATAATTGTTAACAGTGATTATAATCTTCTCTAACTCCACGTTGATTGTTGGTGGAGTATCTTTTGGGCTTGTTGCAGCCCAATGGAACAGGCAACTTGAGAGAGGTATGAATTGCTCGTTTTCCTCCCATGGTAATAATTATTCTTTTTCTTTTTTATGGTATGCATGTGGAGAAAATTTGATGTTGGAAGTTGGGATTTATATGGGGAAAGGAGGAGGGGATTGTAATTTATTGATTAGAGGGTGTGTTTCAAACGGTGGAATGCGTATTTAATTTTTAATTTAAGGGTTTAATTATATATTACTTAATAGTGGCGATTTATTTTCTTTTCCAAAGGAATTAATGCAATGAACTTTGGCTTCTGAAATCTTCAATTTTTTTTTTGTTTTCTTCAATTTTGTATCCTAACTTTAATTTCAATTTGGAGAAAAATGGCCTATTCAATGTCTATCTCAGTTTTCTTTTTTAAAGATTTGTGATAACTTTAACATCAATATTAATAATATTTTATAAAATTTACTATTTTAAAAATTTTCCTAACTTAAAATTGAATATAAATGAAATTATCAAAAATATATATAAAAATAGCGAGAGATTTTATATTATATGATATTTACTGATATAATATTAATGGTAACAGAGTTGTACCCGTGTCTATTAATGTTATTTATATTGTTTTAATTCTTCAACTAAAATTTAAATATATATTTTTTATAGTTAATTTTATTAAACTTTGATCCCCAATTTCTTAATAGAAGGTTTTAAATTAACATGTCTTTTGGGTTAAAAAGGTAAGTACAACTTAAGTAGAGAATTTTGAACTAGAAAATTCTTGTTACATGAATATACTGTTGATGCTAGTTGAATCAAGTTAATTTTAACTAAATTAACTACTTTGATCCTTCCATTTTTAACTATAGGTATAAAAAGTCGATATTAATGAATAATTTGAGTACAATGTGTCAAGATGAGTTAAAGAAATGAAATTCAAATTAAGATAGCAAGTACTAGTTGATGTGAGCTTATTTTAACTTAATTATCTATTTTGATTCATCATAAAAGAGAAGACATGTAATAGTTAAACCAATTTCATTAAAAACATTAGTTTCCCCAACACATAATTTCAATATAATCATCAAATTCCAAAAATCTTCAAAACGCCGGTGACCGACGTAACAACAGTGGCTGCAACCATAACAGGAGCTACAACAGGGGCCAGAAATGGTGCAACCGTCATAACCACATTTGAAGCCGTTGCAACCGCCGGAGCACAATCAGCTGCCAACTTCAAAGCAAGCCCAAAATCCCCCATTTTGATTGGCGATGAGAAATAAGGAGAAGAGGGATCCTTCGTATATATAGCCATGAAAATGAAATTACTTCCTTCACTGGGAACCGCAGTATATATAGTCAATTCTTGGAAATTATTGAAAGTAAATAATTCAACTGATCTAATTAATTAAAAGTTATTTTAACGAGGTGATAATGGACAAACTTCTCCACTCCTTTCCTAGATTGACTCGGTTTCAGTCTCCAACATGCCGGTGAAATTCAACCAAAGTTTTTATGGTTTCTCTCAATCAAAATAGTAAATGCTATTAAAGGGGAAATATTGCCCAACACTAACGACCTTTCAAGATAGCACTACTCGTTGTTATTAAATTATATTCTCCTTGACACATAGATATAATGTTAATAGTAAACTTTTTTTTTTAAAAAAAAATAAAGCTACCTTATATAAAAATAAATAATCAATAAAATATTTTCACTTATAATTATGCATTCACACGTGGCATAACTTAATTGATGAGTCACTTCCAAGTTTTCATAATTTGATTCGTCAATCATCACTATAATATTCTCTAACATTCACCCTCAAACGAGAGCTAGTGACAACAAATGACCCCAAGTTTAAACCGTAAGTTCTGAAATTGAGGGTGGGTGAGGGACTTTGTTAAATAATCTGCCATTTGATCTATAGAAGGGACGTAACGAACATCCAGATTTCCTTGAAGAACATGATCTCGAACAAAGTGAATGTTGATTTCTATATGTTTTATTTGGACATGAAAAACTGGGTTTGTGGGAAGATGAGTACATGAGATTTTTCTTTTCTTCTCTTTTTATGCTCTTGTAGATGAAAAATTATTTAGGTGGTAAAAACTTGTTAGTTAGACTACACCTTTATATATTTTTAGGTGTCTACAAGGACAAAATAGTTAGAGAAAAAACATGTAAACTGTTGGAATTATTATTAAATGAGGAGTCCTATCATCTTTTTACATGACAAAGAAACACAAACTAAACATTAACCATGTTACTAAATTGATATATACAAATCGTAAGAATATTTAATTAGAGGTGATACAAAAAACAATCAGAGAAATATAAATCAGCATAAATGAAAAAAAAAAAAAAAAAGAGTTAACAATGGTGTATCTAATGGTGGTGAGATTTGTTTACTCACCCAACTCAAATTATATATGGGTTATCAAAACTAAATGTGGTAGATCTAACTCCAAGAAATTGTGAAATATATCCCTTCTTAGAAAACAATATTATTAGAAATTCAACCTTTAGATGTGATTTTGTTGGCCTTGACTACAAAATTAATCATCATTTTCGTTTACTAAAGTATACAAATCAATCGAAGTACCATCGTGGTAACAGTACAACAATCTGTTTCGTTGGGGTCCCCAATAAAATCATCAAACTATAAATTCAAAAGCAGAAATAGCAAAGCAAAGAACAAATAAAAAATCTACTGTCGAAAGAGAAAAATGTGCATAAGCACAAGGGAGAAAGAGACTGCATGTAGTAGTTAATCCAATTATGCTAGAAACATAAGTTCTCCACAACAGATTTCAACGTCAAATTCATAAAATCCCTAAAACAAAACACTACTGACCGAACAAACTACAGACAGAGATGGCAACAATCTCAAGAACACGACTAGGGGCCTGAACTGGGGCCATCTTCCTCACCCAAACCATAAATTGGGCAACGGCAACACATCGAGGGGTCTTCAAAGCTCCAGGAAAATCCTCCATTTTTGTATCACACCGACCTCTTCTTCTTTTTCTTCTATAATTTCCACTGACGATAGAAAAAAAAAAGGTATGCTCTGTAGGAACCCAACCATATCCTTGGAAATTAATTAAACTTATTTCAGAAGAACTTAAATTGACCTGGTTACAATCTCCAATAAACGGATGAAATTCCGAGAAGAACTTCCGGTGGTGGATTCCGCCGCTTTAAGAGCCAAACCCCGAATAATACCAGCTTTCTCCCGCATAAATTTTCCCTTTTCACTACCCAAAACTAATCCCAACGCCTTCAAAACCTCACTCTTCGTCACAAACCCACCTTCTAAACCCACTCCAATTCCCCAGACATTTTCCACCGTCTTTAGGTTCAACCTCTGATCCCCCAGAAAAGGCCGCCCAATCATCGGAACGCCGCCCACAATGCTTTCCAACACCGAATTCCAACCGCCGTGAGTCACAAAGGCTCCAACCGATGAATGCATCAATATCTGCCCCTGAGGAGCCCACGGGACGATTTTTCCTTTACCTGATTCGAGAAGCCGCTTTGGTAATTCTTCCTCTGGGTTTCCCCTAAAAGACCATAGAAATGCTATTTGACTCTCTTGCAGGGCATCTGCTAGTGCTGTTAGTTCGTGCGGTGGTAGTGATAGGAACCCACCGAAGCTTATGTAAATTACGGAGTTGGGTGTGTGATTGTCGAGCCAGAGTAAGCAGTTATGGTCGTCGGAGGGAGGCGGCGAAAGTGAGAGTATGGTGAGTGGACCAATGTTAAGGTAATTCTGCAGGGTTGAGTTTAGTTGGTCGTTGATTTGTGAGTCTATTTGTTCGAATGAGTTTATGAGAACAGAGGTGGCTTTTGAAAGGTGATGGCTCATTTTGTGTAGCAAATTTGTGAAGGGTGAGTCTAGGTTCGGAGATAGGATTTCTTCAGGTAAATCGGCTCCCTGAATTGATGAGAATCCCGGCAAGAACTCCAAGGGTTTTTCTCTTGATTCTGCCGGAAAATTATTCTCGTTAATTCTTAATGAACTTAGAAGTAGAACAACCAAGTTTCTGGACTAATATTTTTCTTTAAAAAAAATCCCCTGGATTAAGAGGAAATTGAAAGACAATGCCTAAATAATAAACTGTTCATTTTGTTAATCATTCTACCAAGTATCTACATTCCATAAATCATTTTAATGGAGTGGATTCAACGAGGAATCAAAGAATATGATTCGAAATTTTGTAGTTAGATTTTTTTCTTCAAAATATTAGAACAGAGATTTAAGCTTCCTCAAGAATTGATTAGTAGGTGTAACATGTGTGTTATGAGCATGAACCATATTAACATGTTCATTAGACGGTACATGAAATGAAATCCAACTCACTTGTTGGCAAATTCTATACTTTATATATACACATTTTCAAATATGATAATGAAACAAATCAATCTTATAATATAGCAAAATTTATCTTTCAATAATTTTTTTTTCTTACCTGTGAAAATAGTTTTAATTTCTTTTTCTATTCATAACCATTTCTCATTTTGTAGTTTTGAAATTAACAAGAGAGAGAGGTGGTAAGGTTAAAGATCATCTTCTTAGGCTATTCATTTTTTAAGCCAAATTTGAAAGTGAAATGAATGCATTTAAAATGTTATAATTCAAATTGAATAACTTATGTAGATATATTTTAGACTTGAAATTGATTTTTTTTTTAAAACAATGGAATAATATTTTGAGTAAGAGATAAAAAAAAATCAAAATTAAAAGTAGACAAGGACAAGAGAGAGTATAAGGTGTTGTATTTTTTTTCATGAAAAAATACAAAAAGAAAAAGTTAAGAGTTAAGTTACAAGTTTAAGATCATAAACTTTTAATTTCACATATATATGTTAAGATGTTTAAAAGTAGCTAATAAATCGTTTCAAATTTATTATCTTAAAAGTATAGTTTAATCTCTTAATGAATCTATTTAAATTCTTTTATTGAGAAATATACGTTTGTTTTATGTTTCTAAATATTGAAAAAGGATCCAACACTTTTAAGAAAATCAACAAAAACTACCCTTCTACGTAAACTTTTTGTTTTGTGTGTGTTTGTGGGAGTGTCATATGCATGTTGTCCATCTTTCACTTACGTCAACATGAGGATGTGATCAAATTGGTATCTTTTCGAATTACGTTCTTTGTAGATATAGATATTTTGAAAATAAGATTGATGGGTTACTCATGAATTTGATTCAATAAGAAGCTCAGCAAATTTTGAGATAGAGGAAGGCAAATAATTAAATTTAAGGATTTAGTATATGTTTTAGAGTGAAATGAAACGATTAGAAAAAAACGAAGGGGGGCGTACCACAAGAATTGATATCGATACGTTCCCTAATGAGATCCATGCGAAGATGCACGAGTAACGGACGAGGCCCCGACGTCCAAAGCGCCACCCACCCAACTTTCATTTCCTCCGCCATTTCACCCGCAAACCAATAAAATGCATCACTAATCAAACACCCAATTTCCTCACCCATCTCTCTCGCCGCCGTCTCCATCCCCTTCTTAAACCTCTCCGCCGCCCCCTCCAAGAACAGCTCCATCACTTCCATCTGTTTCCCCGGCCCGAACACGTAACCCTCGGGCAACCCATCGCCGACGTCAAAGCGCTTCACTCTATCGATCCCAATTGAGGAGAGAACAGAGTCGTTGGATTTGGCAGTGCTGAGGAAGGAGAATCGTAGGTGTGGGGCGGCGTCGGAGAGTTTGCGTACAAGTGTGAGAAGGGGCCCAGCGTGAGATCCGAAAGGGAATGCCAAAACGGCGACGTGATTTGTGGTTGGTTGGCTATTGGAAGCCGACATTTGGCAGTAGAGGGTGGTGGTTTTGGTTTGGATTGGATTTTAGGGATGTAGGGTGTGGTTCAAAGGTGATTGATTTGTTACTTCGTCTTCCACATTGCTCGTGTGATACTGTACGGTTATATTAAAAGGGATTGAATGCAAAAGTGGCGCACGTTACATAAATATTGGCAAAGTCTCGGCAACTCTAATAAATATGGTAGAGTTTTAGTACTAACAACCATGATGGGCCGACTACAAGCTGAAAATTGCTGATGGCGAGTATCACACCTCTGGCCACTCAGTTGGTAATGCTTTCTATCACCAACCCATTTGGCCCATTACTCAAATAGGTTGGACTATCATAGAGATCCATCCGTTACCAATCAGACTCTAAATATTTAGATATACACAAAACAATCGGCTTTCTACCCCATATTATATAATGCATTTCTAGCATTTTTTATTGAAAAGAAAAAGACATATATGAAACAATATTTTTTGTACTTATTTTGTCATATATGTAACCAAGTATATTTAGTCATTTTGTTAATATATACCCCATATTATATAATATTAATGCTAGGAAAATTTGTAAAATCTAAGGATAATTTAATTTATAAATTGAAGTGATCAATCCCATATAAGTCAAAGAATGAAATAATATCTCATTAAATCATAACCTCAAATATTAATTTTAAGATATATTGTCTTAATTTTTAATTCAAATTTATTAATGTTTAACTAATTTTGTAATAAAACTAAATGGTGAAATTCTTTTAAATTTAATGAGAGAAAATGAATATTAAGGTTAAATTTGTATGAAAAATAGATAAAAATTCTAGATATGAAATATATTAGAATTTTAAGATATTTGTGAAATATGATTTATGAATTAGATTAAATTTCTACAACTTTTCGAAAAATAAATGAATATAGCAAAATCTAAATGTTTTTTAGAGTTTCTCATCAAATGTCACATATTCTTATAGTGGTGTATCTACATTCACCATAATATTGGATAAATTTTACTATATTTACAATGATTTAAAAAAAGTTGATATGTTCCTCATTATTAATTAAAAAATTGCTATTAATTTCTATTATTTTTGGAATTTAATAGAATTTTAAAAGTAATTTCTCAACTAACCAATTTATTCATTGCAAGAAAGAAAAAATAACCTAAGCAACTTATGCATAAAGTCTTTGAAATTCTACCAAATCCAACCGTGTTATAGTTTTTTTTTTTCTTTTGTCTTTTTTACATAAATTCGTTAAAGTCATAACGACCAAACAAAATTATTTTAGTAGACATATGTAGGAGCTAACTAGTTTGCGTATTACTTGTCAACAGTTGTGTTTTACTTTGCGTCATATTGATATTAGGTTTATATATTTTTTCTCCGAAGCATTTATTGTCATTATTGTAAACATAAATTTTTATGTACATGTTTATTTGACCTACATGTTTTACCTGTTTATTCGTATTTATGATAAAAGTCAGATGTATAAAGATGGATTTGCACGTATCGGGATGCACGCCCAACTCCCAAGCACGCGTGTTTCATATTAGTTAAGTCATACTCAATATTCGGTAACAACTACGTCTTTTATTTTTTTTTAAAGAAAAAAGTAAACTTGAAAATGGTTAATATTTAAAAAAATTAAGTTTGGCTATCACTAAAGAGTATGAATTAAAAAGAAGAAAACAAATAATTTATTTACAGAGATAAAAGTGGAAGAAGTGATTAGTAAAATAAAAATGTGAATATTATTAATATAGGATGAATGAGTTGAAAAGGGTAAGATATGGAAAATGGAATGATGAAAAGAAAAGAGAAGAGTAGTTGAGAGTGTGAGAGTGGATCTCCACTAATTAAGGGGAACCCCATATGGGTGTCAATGGATGTGACGTATGAGTGTAGCGTAGATTTCGCTATTAATGGCAACCACCCTACCAATACCAATATTCACACTTTTGACTCCTCCTTAACTCCTTACCCTTACCTACATAAATCTCTCTCTATTTGTTCATTCTCTAAACAATTACATTGTGACGCAGGAACTAGTCATTTAAATATTTTCATTTCATTTGTCAAACACATTTATATATATGTATGTATTTCTATCTAAGTTTTTAAATTGAAGTTAGTCGTGAAACTAGAATGAAACTTTATAGTTCCTCTTTTTTTTTTTTTTTTGGTAAACATGAGCCATTTTCTATTTGTAGTCCAAATAAACTTTGTTAGAATGTAAATTCAATAATGATTCTTTTTTGAATAAAAAGGAATTTTATGGATAATTATCCAAACAGTTGGCAAACACTTAATAATTAAAAATGCTTTAGAATCTTAGCTAAGCTTTATAAGTATAGCTGGTAAAGTTTCAAAAGCTAAAAAGCTTTGCTTTATATCACCCCTTCTTCCCATTCTTCGCATTAGGCCACAAGAAAAAAGAAGAAAACAAAATGGTTTGACAATGACTCTAACTTAATTATATCATTTTACTAACCATGTTTATAATTCTAAAAATAAGTAAACATAGCATGTGAAGAGGCTAAATATACATATACTTCCCATCCTCAAATCTATATACTATTATTTTTAAACTGTCTTTAAACATTTACAAGCTTCCAAGCTTGTTTGACTTTTTTTTTTCTAAAGATACTTAGTTCTTGAAAAACAAGACTTGACAATAAAATGACTATATTATATCATTTACAAAGTGTAGGGTAGTATAATGTTTACTTAAAAGATCTATGAAAGTGGTTTTATTTGTTCTCTATATAAGTACAGAAATAAAAATTTCAGTTAAAAAGAAAAACTAGGCTAAATAGAGGGTAGATGGATTTTGGAAATGTAATGTATTATTATTGGAAATTTGGTATCCATAGAAATTAATATTGTTTATGAAGTGTACTGCAAATGAATATTTATGAGTTGGGCAGAGAGAAAAGAAAAGCATTAATTTGTGAACAATGACGTATCATTATTGAGTTTAGTTTAATATTGAAATGAAGAGGGTACTTTTGGTAGATTTAAGAATCTGATTTTAAAATAAATGCATAATGATTGAAAGGGGAACATTAGAACAGAGTTTTATTTTGATAAACGTGATTTGATGGCCACACTTTTTCACACCCAATGTGCTTTCTTTATGTTCAATCAATCACACACACTAATCAGTAATTACTTTCTAAGTTAACCAATTAATAACTATTTTTAACCTCTCTGTAAAAACTTTGTTAACTACTACATGTAACATAACAATCCTGATCTAGTCAAGAAAGGTAGTAGTGCAGTGAGTTTCTCCTATTCATCCACCCCCAGTTGTCTCCTCTAGAGCACAAATCACGTATCATTTTATGGAGAATGTAATGTACTTTATGTCAACCATCTGCTGTGTCCTTAATCTTCTCTGATCTCCATAACAAAGATACAATACTCTCTCTTACTACCCTACTTGAAAGCCTCCTCTCTCTTCACCAAAATCTACTTGGTCTATCACCTTTGATACCAATTAATAAAGATAAAATGAAAGCATCACTTACCTCTATGATGGTATAAAACCATCCAAAAGGTCTCATTCCAATCAATTAGTTAATTGATACATTATTCACTGTGTGAGATCTTTTTATCCATTGTAATTTCATAATTACTAATCTAACTTTTCATTATACTATTTGATGTTATGTTTATTGTTTTCTGAAAAACAATCATCAGTTATTCCTTTTTGTGCACTACCTCCTTCTGATAGCTAGTTGTCAAAAAGTTGCCTATGGGATTATAATATTCTTTTTAGTTGGTGTGGAAGTGAGTAATCTTTTGAAGAAATAATAACCTCCACCCCAAGCGTTGGACTAAGATGAGGTAAATGTTTATTTATTTGGTTGGATAATTATTTAATTTTTTTAATTTAAGTATATTTTTTGACAAATTATTTTAAATATAAAATTATCCAAAATATTTATAAAAGATAGAAAAGTAATTTATAATTCTAATATCAATGTCAATTATTGATAAAAATATGTTTTGTAACTTTATTTTATTTATTTTAATATATTTTAAAATGTCTATATACTTTTTATTTAGTTTTCATCTTAATTGTGTAAAAGAGTTAAAAAATTTAGCCATCCAGGAACAAAAAAAAATAGATTTTAAAAAATTACATATTTTAATTTAGACTCATTTATGAAAATATTGATAAAATTAATATATGTGAAAAAAGGTGGTAGTAGGTCTGATTTATCAAAAAAAATTAAAGTATGGAGATCTATTTTTTTTTCATATTTTTTAAATAGTTTTAATATTTTACTATTTTTTAAAAATATATCTTTAAATTCTTAACAATTTTGCTTATAAAAAATAGACTTAGATTTTAAAAATAAACATAAAACAAAATCAATATTATATATATATATATATATATATATGAAAGTTGTAAAAGAAAAAAATAGGAGAATTTACAAAAATATTTAGTTAGTTTTTTTTTTCCCTCGTAAAAACACTACACATATATATATTCCATTTTTTTAATGAAAAAATGTAGACAATGATTATTAAATGAATGTAAAGGAAACAAACCAGCTAAAAAGTAAGAGATGGAGATAAAATTGAAAGCTGAATTCTGAAGAGTCTCAATAATGTTAATATGTTGTTGAATAAATAATAACATTACATGAATTAGGAAAAAAAATGATTCATGACCAATAGTATATAATTAATGTAATAGCAAAAAAGAAAAAAGAAAAAAGAAAGTGGTAATCATTATCGAACATGGGTGCCACCCCATAGTTGACACACAAATTCCCTTTATCCAACTACTCACCTCCAAAACACACCATTCCTTTATATATATCATCCTCTCTCCAAAAATAATTCCCCATTCAAATTCAGCTCCAAAGAGCTCAATTTGAAGGAGGAGAAAAATAAACAAATAATCAAAATGCATGCATATTTTCTCATTATTCCCATCCCCATTCTCCTCCTCCTAACCTCCACTCCCTACGCCGCCGCAGCTCCCTCCATCAGGTCTGACAGAATTCTACAAAAGCAATTCCTTGCCCCTCACAATGCTGCCCGATATGCCCTCCGTTTGTCCCCCTTAGTTTGGGACCCCAAACTGGCTCGCTACGCTCAATCCTACGCCAACAAGCGCCGCGGGGATTGCGCCCTCCGCCATTCTGGGGGTCCTTATGGCGAAAACATCTTCTGGGGTAGCGGCAAGGACTGGACTCCGGCTCAAGCCGTGGCCGATTGGGTGTCCGAGCGCAAATGGTACAGTTATTGGGCAAACTCTTGCGTTGAGGGTGAACTATGTGGTCATTATACTCAAATTGTGTGGCGGTCCACTCGCCGGATTGGATGTGCTAGAGTCACTTGTAATGACGGTAAAGGCGTTTTTATCACTTGCAATTATGATCCTCCGGGTAATTACATTGGGATGAGACCTTATTAAAATTACTCTCTCTCTATATATATATACATATATAAGTAAAAAGGCATTAATTATTGTAGGTATTTTTAAAGGGTTAATTAAATTTGGAGTTTGTATATTATATATTTTGTGGAGTGAAATGGAAGAAGAAAAGAAATTGTTTGTAAAAGTTGTGTTGTTTCATGTCTTTGTCATATTTTCACATGTAATTGATTGATTTTATGTGCTGTATCCCTAATATTTATTATTGTTTTTTTCTTTCTTTTTGGTACTGTCCTATTCAAGGAGTGGTGTATATTTCCATACCCCTCCAAATAAATTTTACATTATTAAATGTATACACCTTTTTGTTTATGGATTCAAATGCTTCTCTTGGAGATTTTTTCTTTCTTTCTTTTTTCTCTCCATCTCTTCAAATAATTATTGTTGGGATGATTTTTTTTTTAATATTGTGGACATAGGAGTACGAAAAAGTAAAATAGTTCATTTGTAGCTTTATTTTTGTCCTACCTTCAAAAGATTAAATTGTTTTAATTATTTGCTCATTCCATAAGCTTACCTTGATAATGACAATAATAATGCACGCTAATTATTTATTATTTATGATCTACAAATAGTTACCAATAGAGTCATTAAATTCAATATATTATTATATATACCAACATTTTTTAAATTAAACTTTAAATGTAACAAAATTTGTTAAAGTCTATCGGTAATAGATTATGTTGCAAATAATATCATTCATATATATATATATTGAATTATTATTTCTAAAATTTCTAATGATTATAATTTTTTAATAATTTAATTTGGTGAACATAATATTGACTTATCTTATTATCTTATGTCTTTTAAATTGCTAAATACGCCACAGATATAAACAATAATATCTAAATGAGGATCAATATGTAGGATTATATTTCTTCAAAAAATAAAATAAAATAAATGAAAGTTATTTTCAACAATAATTGAATATTGGATATGTTTTGGCTGTTTTTTTAATGAATAGGATTATAAATGGTATATAATTTACTAATTTACTTGGTATTAATATTTTTTTAAAATTTTAAATATAAGGAAGTGGGCTAAAATATTTACAAATATGTTGTTTATATTATTGATAAATATTGATAGATTAACTATCATCTATTATTAGTAGGGTATGATAATGTCTTATTATATTTAACAATATTTTTAATAGTTTTATGGCTTAAAACACATTTTTATAATTAATTAGTTTAGTTTGTATCCTATTAAGTTTAAATTAATTTGTAATTTGGTCTTTTTATATCCTATTAATTTGTAATTTGTAATAAATAGTCACCTGTTGATTCCAAATTTTGGTATGAGTATCTTTAAGAATGATTTTGAATTAGAACTTTGTTGTTAGAGAGGCAATCTCTCGACAAAAAAGATGAATTTTCTTGTTATTAACTAACTAGTTCTAGTTGAAATGTACTCCATTAAGATCTATGGAAATTATTTATCAATAATTATAATGTGAAATTGATAACCAATTCAATATTCCCAATAGTCATAGGCATTGAATATAAAAATTTAAATATGAAGAAAAAAAAGAGAGTGCAAATGATCTAATAATAGATATTCTATTAATTCTAGAAGATCACATGAGCATGCTAAAAGGACAAGTCAAATTGCAATCTTATTATAAATTTGCTTCATGAGCAATAATTGTGAATTATAATCAAATAGGTTGTGCCTACGTATACATAGGCGATGATTGAGATCTGAAAAATTCAATTGATTTGAGTCTATGCCATAGTAATATTATATTATACACATTTGCTACACACAAAAAAAAGAAAAAAAAAGTGACAAAAACATAGCTTAAAAAAGAAATTAAATCAACAATTTGATAGAATTAGACCGAATGCAAATAACTGATGTTTAGGAGATGTTTAAAGAGTTAAAATATAATTAAGATTATTAGTAAAAAATAACACTAAAATCAAACATACATTTAGGTTACAAACTCATCCTATTAGGAGTAATAAAAAAAGAAATGGTGAACGTGGAAACATGCATTTGTCGCAGCTGATTTAAATTTCCAACTAAAATTAGGCCTATGCTCTGACTGTGGGCTCCACAATTCCATTCATATTCTTTTTCAGATGGGCTTTTATTGGGTCCAACACTGAGCCCAGTTCAGGCCTATCTCAATAATACCCCATCACCATTATATCTCTTCCCATCATCACTCCTTACTGCTTCCATTCAAAACAAATTATTAAAATATTAAATAAACCAATGTTCAAAAATAAATTACACCATGATTTATTTTTATTATTATTAAGATCAATGTAGGGACCTTAGTTTCACTAAGTCATCCTTTTCTGAGTATCAATTATTGATTGGTTGATTTATCTAATACCACTCTTGCAACTGTCATTTTTTGTTTTTACCTTCTTGGATTTTATAGTATTCCATCATATCTCATTTAATTTAATTAAACTATTTTATAGAGATGAGAATAACCCATGGGAGCATACATTGTAATACTACAACAATATTACAGTATTCCAATATTCCACAAGAGGACTACACATCGCTGGATAGGATCAGTTTGTACACTTTCCCACCTAATTTATTTTATATTATTAGTCTATTTAATTACATTGACTAATTAAACAATTATATATTTCAATAATACAAGTCAATAACAATATCATATTTACTAAGGAGTTTTCTAGCAAAGAGCAATACTTGTCACTACACATAATCAATAAGATATATATCCTACATACTTCTTGATGGACTGCATTAACTTTTAGTGTCACAGAAAAATAATTAGTGGGGTCTATTTATCTATTAAATGCATGTAGATCAATAAAATACAATATACATCAGAAAAGTCGGTAGGATATTCTATTGACTCATGTGTGGGCAAGTATTATTATTTGTTGGAGTATAGTTCATTAATATCTTTTTTCTCTTTTTGATAAATTGCAAAAAAAACACTTATAGGTAGGATGATGGGATGATAGTTATAATTACATTCTTAAACTTTCAATCATAAAAATTAAGTTCTCAAATTCATTTGGGTTCAATTTTCACCATCTAGGAGGGTTTGAACCAAGGAGTTTGGAAGAGTGAAGGTGTGAGCATCATTCCTTATTTGATCCATAGAGTTGGTGTAAAAATATCAATTTTATGCTTTAAATTCTTCAAACTTTGTAATTTTACTCTTTGACCCGAAACAATTATTTAGGGATCCAAAAGTTTAATAGTTTAATTTTAAATATTTTAATAAATTTGAGACTCAATTTTTAAAAGTAAAAGTTTGATGGTGTAATTGTTACATGGTTATTAGCTTTAGTAGGGTCGTTCACCCAGATAGTTACCAGGCGGATCATAGTTACAAGTCATGAAGATATCCCCATTGTCACAAACGACACGAGCGCAACCCATCCTTTGCGTATTTCTCCAAACAATCTGTGTGTAATGGCCGCACATTTGGCCAGCCTCGCAGCTATTGGTGGCGTATGTGTAATACTTCACTTCGCTAGCCCACGAAGTCACCGCATCCAATGGCCTCCATGCCGATCCACTCCCCCAAAATATGTTCTCTCCCAGCTTGAAATCGTCTTCAGGGAAAGAATGTTGCAGTTTACAATCCCCTTTCCTCTGCCCTGCCCACCACCTTGCGTACTTCTCCAACTGAAAATTCCATGCCAATGGCAGCTCAAACTTGGCCGCTCGAACCAGATTGTGCGCAAATAGAAACTCTATGGACTCGCTAATGCAGCCCCAACACAGTTGCTTCGATACCCTGTAGATGGTTTCGTTGTCCACTTGATTTTGCTTGTATATTTGAACTTGCACACCAGGTGTTTGAGAAAAGTTGTGAGAGAGAACTCGGGGCATAAAGACGGTAAGTAGGACTAGAAACACAGGTAGTTGCAGCTGCTTATTCATTATGATTATTATTGTTGATGCAGAGGCTATGGCTGGTGATTATTGTTGCTTGATTCTTCATATATAGATACACTATGAGTGTTGAGATATGTTGGAGAAGCCAGTGGGGCCACAGATCGAGTGGTTTTGGTTTCGGGTTTTTGCATGGCGATTCACAATCTCTCACAAGCATACACATGTTATATTATTTATGGGCAATGTAGTTGTAATGCCTTCTCGTGAATTAGGCTATGTGGTGCTCGTGATTCTCTCTTGTTTTTTCATGAGGATAAAGATGCCATTGCAGTGCATTCTAGAATACAACGTGGCAGAATTTATGTTGTTCAAACTTATATTAATCCTTCTTTCGTTAACTTACACTTCTAGTCTATGAAATCGACTTATTGTAAGTGATATAAAAACAAATTTGATAATAAAGGCTTCATGACAAGTAAAACCGTACTTCGTGTTTCCAATTGTGTAAAACCTTCCAAAATCACGACCCTAAGTTTTTGGTTGGATTATTACAAAGTATATTGATTAAAAGATTTAGCATATGAAAATTTAGATTACAAATTGATAGCAAAGAAAATAAATGTGGGAGTTATTCTTCTTTCACTATTCTAGGTAGTTGACTGTAAATATTTAGTTTATTTGTTAGTTAAGTAAATGTGGGGAGAGATCAAACTTTGAGAAGAAAATAAATTACCTTATTTACTTTATAGTATGATGGGATTGGCCAATACTTAGATATTAACAAATTCATTGCAATAGTAATATATACGCACACAGTTTGTTTCAACTTTCAAGCTGACAAAGGAAAATTAAAAGTGGAGACACAATATCCTTTTTGGTTACTTTATTCGTTCTTTAAAATGCTGGATCAGCAACACGTGACATTGCTGCCTAATTTTAAAAAGGCTTTGCAACAGTGTTTATATAAAAGTAGAAAAATTGCAAGAGAAAAAAAAAATTTTAAACCGCAGACAATCATATTCTCTGTTCAATCTTTTAAAAAGAGAATTAAAAAAGGTCTAATTCTCATCTACTTTTGTCAATTAGGTAATATTAATATTATATGACTGGGAGTAAAGGATTCCTCATTGATGGATTGATAGAATGATAGAATGATATATTTTTCCATCAAAACAATGTTTTTTTTTTTTTTATTTGGTTTATTCTGGAAATTCAAACCTTAGACTGTTCATTGAGAAATGATTTTGTAAATTAACACACATCCTGTCGAAAATTTAGTTGTTTATTGTTTTTAATTATTAATTAGTTTAAATTAATTTAATTTGATTTTGAGTTTCTTGAAAAGTTTTGATTTTATGAAAGCAACCTTACCCACCCCTTTAGTATTTGTCATACGATCCTACATATACAAAACTAGATCCACACATCTGCAGCCAAGAAACACCATTTCCTTATCTTTTCTATTACCCAATCCTCTCCAAGAGTGACACCAAGGATGCCACAGATGCCTCCTTTGGGGACTTGTGTTTGTACCCATAACGACTTACACCAAGAAGGCTATTTGGAGTCCATAAAAGGAGACCCCAACATTGATTGACCAACGGAAGCCAAACCATGAAAACCCATCCCACCAAGGTCTATGCCCATACACATCATTCTCTAGCTCCTCCAATGGATCTTCTTTCTATCACCAAACTGACTCTTAACAAAACCTTGCACACATCACATTGAGCTTCTGATAAAGCATTGTAATGATTCAAATATAGTTCATTGCATAAGTTAAAATATGATAAGCAAACAATTGGTAGTGATTAGTTGAAGAGCTGTATTATTTCATGCATCAAAAGATAACGTTTCATCCAAAAGTCACAATAAATCTAGAAATTCAGATTCATTCACATCTTTAATGAATTATACACTTGTTTAATTTTATGTATTTACATTTACGAGGGTAATTGTAAGAGTTTTTATGAACCTAGCCAAATTTATGCGAAAGGTTGTGCCTTTTTAGGGTGTTTTTTCAATTAGTTTAAATAGAGCAGTAATTTTACAATATATCGTTGAATTTGAATGAAATTTCTCTTCTTATCTTTCAAGTTTTATGATTTTCATTGTATTCTTGTGTTAAAATGCATGTTTAGTACTTCAATCTAGTTTGATCAATTAGATTGTGAAGTATTCAAAATCTTAAAGTTTAGGAACAAATTCTTCTTTCTTTTGATTTTTGGGGTTGCTTACCAATTTGTTTAATCGGAGTTATTCTTATTACTGTTGTGAAGATTGGCCAAGAATAAGGGAAGTTGTGAGACCCGCATTTTGGAGTAAAATGGTTGTGAAGGAGGTTGTAAGTACTAAGTATATTTATTAGGCATTTTGAAGAAAGGTTGCATGCTAGCTATGTGATGCAAGGAAGGAGTAGTTATGCATATTTTAGCTAGGCAATGAGAGGAAGAAAAAACTGAGTTTTGAGCGATTCGAGAAATGGTTAGGTGAGGATAGGAAGTTCATAAATCTAAAAGAACTCATTAATTTGGATTAGTCAGCAAATTACTAGTTGGATTAAAGCTAATCATGATTAGAGGAAATATTAAACCTATCGTGTGAGTTATAAAAAGAAGCTGACAAGCGAGGATGAGTTTAAAGATGACTGATCTAGTTTGGAATCAGTACAAATAAGCTTGGTAAGCTCAAAGATAAAGTTACAAAGGAGTGCTTAAGTTCTATAAAAAAAAGGTTCAGGTGAGAAGAGGAAATTGTGAAGTCATGTGATAGGAAGGGAGTACGTAAAAGGAAAGGAATTGTTTAGTTCTACTAGACTCTCACAAAAAGAGCAAAGTTTCTTAAGCTTTTTTTAAAATTATGTTGTATAATATAATACATGTTGTAGTCTTATTCATAATTTGGTTTTTTGTTTTTTGTTCATGAAAAGCATATTTACGAGTTAAGGTAAAAACTTCTCTTGTATGTGAGTAAACCATTAACTTTATTCCTATCAAGAGATAACTATTATGTGCACATAAGTGTAAAGTATGTCTTGCATTGTGTGGTCCGCTTGGTAGAAGAATGACTGAATACGTTGAGTGGTTTGTGTTCAAGTCCATCACCAGAGCAATTGGAATTGAACGAAGGTTTGCAGAAATACTAATGGAGATGAGTCATCATAGTAGTTGATGGGTCTAAGAATATTCAATGTCCAGGTGAAGAGAAATTAGTAAAGGCTAATGTGATTTGTGATATTTAAATGCATAACGAGGTGTTAAGACATTTATGAAAATGAGAGTTTTTAATGTGTGTTTTTGTATCTCAAAAGGATTTCCTAAATTATCACTCACTAAGCATTAAACTTTAAGTTTCCATTTTTGAGGTAAACTAAACTAGGAAGCTGCTAAGAGAAGTCGAGCCGTCGGATATTGAGACATGCGTTAAGAGCTGCACTAGTCGTTGAGAGTCTGAAACTTTAGTTTTAGTGTTTTAAAAGCATTATTTGTATACATATTAGTTTGTTTAAAGATAATAAAGTCATTAAGTTATTCCTAAGTTTGAAGTGTATTATTTTTTATGGTCGAGCATGCTCTTAAATGTTCTGGCGTATTAATTAGAGGTGCTGGGGCTACCCAAGTGAAGACAAAATTTGGAACACGTCCAATGGTAAGTTTGTAATGTAAGGAAAAAAAAGATGACTAAAAAAAAAGTTAGAGTGAGTTAAAAGTAGGAAGAATGACTTAATTTAGAATGGTAATAGAGTGGAGTTGGAACTTGGAATGTAAGTGAGATAATGAAGAGAATGCAAGTTTAGATGGACGGATGGGAATTTGGATGACGATTGAGGAGAGATGAATAATTTAATGGGACGGTGATTGTTGGTAAAAAAAAAAGACCCACAAGAGTAACAAAACTAATTTGGGTATGTCCAAAGTGGGTGAAGGAAGGGAAATGCGTGGAAGGATAGATTAAGGAGGAAGTCGTTTGTGAATGTAAATATAAAAAGAAAAAGGAAGAATTAAAAAGGCGTAGATAGGCGCCGGAAAAATGAAATGAAAAAGTGGGAAACAAAATGGACAGGGGAGGTCACGTGTCAAAATGGGATGCGCATTTCATTCACAAATCCAACTGTTCCCTTCTTTCCCTCTACTCATTCCCCTCGCCTCTGCTCTCTTAAAAACCCCGCGGGCTGGGACGCGGGCATGATCCCGGCCGCGGCCATTACTCCCCTCCACACCCCGCCCTCGGGGCCTCCCTTTGACCACCCTTCAACCACTCTCCATTGCCCTTCCAACCCCTTCTCCCTCCGCTTTTCTCCCATCCCCATCCCCTTCCCCGATCCTTCTCTCTCCCGCCGCCGGATGGACTTCGCCGGACGTCTCGCCACCGGTTGCTTCCGCCTCCGCAAAGGCCTCAAGGTGGACGCTGACTTCACCGCCGAGGAATTCTTTTACCCCGATGCCAAGGCGCCGCCCGAACACCTCGTCATCATGGTCAATGGTCTAATTGGAAGGTACTCTCTCCTTCCTTCCAATTTTACTGCCGTCCTAATTTAAATTTAATTGTTTGTTTTCTTTTTATCGGATTTGGATTTCGGTATCCATCGACCTTTCTTTTTCTTCATTTCTTCAGTGCTGCAGATTGGAGATACGCGGCAGGACAATTTGTGAAGAAGCTTCCTGATAAGGTTATAGTACACCGTAAGTGCTTACTATTCCATCCATTTTATATACTCTCTTTGATAGGTTACCACTTTCCACTTATTTTTCTAGTTCGAAGGAGGCTGTATGCATTTTATGCTAAGAGTTCTGTTATTTTTAGTGTATTTACAATAATGTAATGTCAAAAGCTTTTGACAAAAGGGGGGTTACGTTTGGGTCAATACCAAGATTAATCGCATTACGCAAACACTATTTTCGGCTGGGAGATAGTGATGCTTTACCAAATAATCTTCGTAACAGAAGAATTATTCTAAATTTTTTATTTTTTTCAAAAACAATCTTGAATGTGAAACAAAATCATATCACAGGATTGGATGAAGCTAGCTTACCTCTGGGTGGTAAATCTGGATCCAATTTTTTTGTTTCAATGTTGCTTAACCTATGGGCGCCATGTTGAGTAATAGTGAGTGATGGGGAAGGTGAATCACTGTCAGTAGGGCGAATGGTTTATCTGTTAACTATAAGTGCAATTTTAGACAATAAAATTGAACACAGCCCTTCAGTCAAAAAATGAAGACTGAAGAACTAAAGGGATATCTCTTGGATTGTTTTGTTTAAAATTATGATTTAGTAAGTACTTTCTGTCTCTCTGTTTTTTTTTTTTTTTTATTAAAGATGTTTGTAACTAATCCAAATTCTAATCCACATTCATAGTTTAACCTTTTACAATGTTGAACTTATTGGCAATGCATTGTGTGGGAACTCCTCTATGTCAACCCTTAATGCTTACAGGTCATATTAATTTTTTGGCTTCTAAAATTATCTTCTTGAGCAGGCAGTGAGTGTAATTCTTCAAGATCAACATTTGATGGGGTTGACACAATGGGAGAAAGACTGGCTGAAGAGGTATTTTGGTTCTATATATGTATTTATGATCCATCTCAGAAAAGTTTAAAAATAGCATCCTTATAGATATTTCTGTTGAGGACCTTACTTTAGACCATCCAATGCAGGTGTTAGGTGTCATAAGACGGAGGCCAGAGTTGCAGAAAATTTCCTTTGTGGCCCACTCTTTAGGTGGGCTTGTCGCAAGGTATGCAGTAGGAAGGCTTTTTGATCATATCCCTCAATTGAAATCCTCAGATGCTGCTCAAAGTTTCTCTAGGGACGAGCAGAAGCAACATATTGAGCAATTCCATCATGAAAGAATTGCTGGGTTGGAGCCTGTGAACTTCATAACAGTTGCAACTCCACATTTAGGTTCACGGGGAAATAAACAGGTGATTAAGCTATTTATCATACGTATTTTAAAGTTTAGACTGCAGAAATTAAATCGTCAAGTTGAAATTTGAAAGAGTTGTTATGAGTGTGTATTTTCCTTTCCATAGGGCTATTATCTGTTAACCTTAACTCTCCACCTCACACATTATTCACGAGGTATTTGTTAAACAAACTTAGCCACTACAGCAAACAGCCATGAAGCAGAAAAATTCAAAGATTTGTTCGTAGTTTGTGCAATCACTTTCCCGTAGCATTGGGGTGGGATGGAGAGAGGGTAGGTTGAGGCTGGATTTATCAATTGAAACATCTACTTTTTATGTCCTCAGTTTCCAGTTCTTTGTGGTCTTCCTTTCTTGGAGAGAAGAGCCTCCCAAACAGCACACTTAGTTGCTGGGAGGTCTGGAAAACATCTATTCCTCACTGATGATGAAAATGATGAGAAACCTCCTCTTCTCCTTAGAATGGTTACCGACTCTGCAGATCTAAAGTTCATGTCAGTATTGACTTTAAGAATACTAAGTTACCTATACTTCGTATGTTATTGGTGTTTGACTTTGTATATTGTCCTTGGACTTTTGTTGTTTAGCTCAGCATTACGTGCATTTAAGCGTCGGGTGGCATATGCAAATGTGAACTATGATCATATCCTTTTACACTTAAGAAATGTTTCATCACTTGTTGACATGGGATAAGCTTGAGATATTAGTGTATCATAAGCTTCCTGATCAGAAGTTGTTGAGTGCAGACAATAGATGTGAATCTGTGATTATGATTTATGAACATAATAAAAATTCGTAGATCAGAGAGTTACCTAGTATGGGAAAAGAATTCATTGGAGTTATATCCATAATTATATTATGTTAACCTTCACTTATCATTAGACATGGTTGGGTGGAGAACATCATCTATTCGCCGTCAACATGAGCTTCCAAAGGTAAGGTTTTTGTATCAGTTTGGAAGGTTTTTGTACCAGTTTTTCACCATATATATGTTTGTTGTTTAGCTTTTTCTAGAGGAAGTTAAAAGTTTCTTTTATTGTTATTCTGCGACCAGTCAAGTGAGCTTATAAAAAATGACAAATACCCACATATTGTCTACGAGGAGCAATCAACGCAAGATGATGTCTGCAATAAAGCATCGCTGGACCAAAAACTCGACTTAGAAGGTTACCTTCTCTCCCAGCTCCTGCTCTAATGATCTCTTCCTCTACCTGTTTTGTTAGTTTGTCTGACGTCTTTTAGTGAAACTATTTAGGAAATGAATCTTTTTGGTAATAAATTGAGAAACTGATGCACCAGCTTCATTTCATTAGAGAAGAAAACTCGAAATTTTTCTTAATTTTTTAAAAAGTTGGAGTAATTAGAATCTTTCCGCTCATAAATGACATTTTACCAATTTACAAAATATTATACCATATAAGTTTGTTTTCAGAACTCAAAGACACAAATGTACAACCTATAGAACAAATCCTGTTCAAGTTAGGTCATTACACCATATAAGTTTATCATCAAACAATTTTAACATTCACTATAGTAGGAGATTGAATTGAAAAATGTTAAAATGCAAGAGACTATATTGAAAATTTTCAAATAATAGGATCTAATTTCAAAAAACATTCAGACATTATCAAACATTGGGGACTAGAACATGGATTGATCAAGCCTTGCTTTTTATGTGCCCCATATCTTCACAGATCTAAGTTTGGGAAGACTGAAGAGTATACTTTATCAGTAGAAGAGATTAAAAATTAGCCAAATTTGGTGGGAACTCAATAGGATGGGGATGTTCTTGTCACCATATAGGGCATGTTTGGGAGTGATTCTAAAATAGCTAAAATAACTTCTATCATTTTCAAAGTCACTCTTAAACATGCTTGTAAGCATCATTCAAAACCAATTTTGATTATCTAAAAATTGCATTTAAAGTGTAAAGCTAAATATTAAATTAATTTTGAGTGATTAAAATCACGTTTTGAAGTGATTTTGATGATAAAAATGATTTTAACATTTCCAATAACTCGGGAACATGTGCATACTCTCCATCCATTAGCTTCATTATTTCACGAACTTGACCATTTCTGCAAGTTCTTTGGTGCCAAATTCTGAATTTCTCTTATGTTTAGCCATGTGGTTGAAATAGTTTTTTCTTCCAATGTGTAGAGGAGATGATTAGAGGTCTCAATCAAGTTCCTTGGACACGAGTGGATGTTAGCTTTCAGAAAAGCAGACAGAGATACATTGCCCACAGTACCATTCAGGCAAGTATCGAAGGAAGTTTTTCTTTTTAAAAAAGATGAAGCAAGTATAGAGAAGCAATTTCTGGGACTATCCTTGTTTAAGTTGTATCTTTGCTCCATTATATATCTTCCCTTTTTGGCCAACAAAATAATTCTTTTAGTCATCATTTCTTTTCTTTTCTTTTTTAAATATAATTTTAAAACAACTATTTTGATTTCCAAATGAAGCTTTATTTTTTTTTTGAACTTCAAAATAACTATTTGGTTTTGCTATTATTTTGTTACTTGATAATTTCCACCCCTACTACCTGCCTCAACCAACCTACATAGTTTCAATTTATGCTATTGCATTAAACTAAGAAGCGCAGACACGGATACGAGTCACGAATACAACACAACATGGACACGGTGACACGTCATATTTTAAAAATCTAGAACATGGCTCGGCAAGAACACTTTTATTAAAATATTCATTTTTAAAATTATATATATCATTTTTATGGTAAAAGAAAATTCATAGCAAATGAAATGATAATGATGCATTTATATGCTTAAAAGACTTGGCTTGATGTATTCCATGCTCAATAGTTATTAGTATTGTCATATGTGTCTTTTTAGTCTACCTAACGAGTGTTCTATGTATGTCTAATACATTTGTTGCACTAGTAAGCATCCAATAGATGTCCACCAAGTGTTCGACACGTGTCAGACACGGACACACTATTCAAACTGAAGTGTCCACTTCTTAGATGTTAAATATTCTAAATTGATGATGACAACTTGCAACAATCACCAAAACGTTTTTCCCTAATATTAAGTTTAGGGACAAACACATGTGAAGCTTAGGCCGAGATGGAATAAAATTAAAAGCTCAAGGACTTAAGTAGGACCAAAATGTAAGGAGCCCAATGGAACTATAACCATTTATTTTTCAGACCAACAGCATAAGACTGTATATAGTTAGCTTCTGAACAGCTATTGCTCAAGCATCGGCTCTGTGTTCCTATGTTTCTGATATTTGCTTATCTCTTCCCATTTTAGATGTGAACATATCTGACATTTTAACAGAACATTTGATCCCCTTCAGGTAAAGAGCTATTGGTTGAATTCTGATGGTGCTGATGTGGTTTTTCACATGATTGATAACTTCGTTTTATAAAAAGAATCTCAAACTTGGGATGAGTTGTTTGCAGATACACTTGTCTGCAATTTCATGTAAATTTTTACCAGCAATATATAGTCATGTATTCTTTATTATCAGTGCCGAATCTTTAGAACATCTTATACATTAGCTCATCATTGTTCCTAATATTTCATGATTCTCAACCCTTGTATTTTCTTCTGTATAAGCATACCCTTTTTTTGCCTGGGATTTCCCTGCCTTTGAGTTAATCCGGATTTTTTCGGTACTTGTAATTATTCCATATATATGGAGAGAGTGGAACTATAAGATATCTTTTGTGGAATGAAGACAGCAATGGTATACAGACAACTAATTTGTGTTGAGTTTAAATGATTGAAACATAAAATGCCTTGGGTTCTGATACAATGTCAATTCTTTGTGTCAAATGAACATGTTAAATCTTTGAATGGTACCTAAATTTGGTACAACAAATGGTATAACTTGAGGGTAATATAGTCTTGATATCCCAGGAATAAGTATATATCTTTTTTATCCAGTCATTTCATACCTAAATTTCAGGATCTTGGAATAAAATTTTGTCCCTACTATCTAATCTGTTTCGGTTTGAATGAACTAACAATATCTTAACAGAGTTCCGTGGTCTAAAACTAAAGTCTTTGTGAAAGCAACAGAGTAAGAAATGGGGAAGAATTCATAGTGAGGTGATTTGGTTTGTTATTCCAAACTCCAACTCAATAAAATGAAATTCAAATCATGAATAAAGTTAGTGATGAAGCTTGAGATTCATGTGTGATCCACGTTTGAAAGTAGTCAGATACCTAAAATCAAACCTTGGACTACATGTTAGCCACTCAAATTTCTGAATGTGACCCCATCTTCTTTAGGCGAGGGTGTCTCTTCTACCCATCTGAAAATTTGAGTTGGTTGTTGGGTATAACCCATGACACTTTGAATTACATACAAATTTGGATGAGTTGGGTTGACAACCCAAAAGCCTCTCTAACTCAACCTTTAAATTTTGGAAAATTAAAATAGATGACTATTTTAGCAATAATAATTAAGGATATAGTAACATTTTAAAAAAATTGCAAATATAGCAAAACTATCACTGATAGACTTCATATGGTATATCAGTGATAGACCAATATTTGCAACATGGTCTATCAGTGATAGACTTATATCATTGATAGAATTTGACAAATTTTGCTATATTTGCAAATTTTTTAAAATTGTGCTATATACTTAATTAATTTGAATTTAATTGCTAAATTTCCAACTACCCCTTAAAATTTGAGTTCGTTGGGTTTGATTGTTGGGTTATAGTTTTTGTTTTAAATTTTAAATACGTAAGTTTATCGATAACACATAATTAATAATTAAAATCTCATTCAATTCAAATATAAAATACCAAATTTGAAAAAAAAAATGTATGTGTATATATTCTTTATTAATATATATAATTGTGTTGGGTTAGATCAACTCATATTTCTTTTTAGTCAGTCTGCAAGTCAAGCCAACGACAATACTAACACAACTCATCAACCCTTTGGGTTGTAGGGTTATTCAAACACCCCTATCTCGAAGTAGTGTTTGTTGAATCTCAAATTTAAAAACCATGCATCATTTGACTTGTTACATTGTTTTTTATATTCAACTCTCAATTTCATCCATTTAAACTACAAATTTGGATTGATGATATTCATTTTAGATTATATCAATTTAACCCTAATGAAACTTAACCAATGATATAATTAGTTGATACAATTATTCAAAGTTGGAGGTTTAAATGCATAATATAAAAAAAATTAGATTTTAAATTGATACAAAATTTTAAGTTTGAGTTTAAATCAATAATATTAAGAGTTTTGAATAAAATTGATACATCTTTTGAAGTTTATAGCTGTTGAAAGAAAGTATATATGATAATGAACCTAAGATTAAGACCCATTTGAAATGAAATTTTGGAGTGGTTCATACCATACGTTTGTTGGATTTTAAAATGAAAGTTTTTTCTAGAATACTGTTTGATAACAAGTCATTTGAAACTAGACATAGCATGGTAGAATTTAGATAAAAGATGTGTGGAGATGTGTTGTGTTTGTTAGCACATCCAAGTAGGTTGGAGAGATGGATATGGTGTTCAAATTTTCTTGGCATCCAAATAGGCTAAATAATAAGGTTATGTTGATTAGTATCATGAGATTGTGTACAATTATTATGTGTAAAACATGGGATTGGGAGCTAACACCATACAAAGTTCATTTTGAGTTAAAACTTGTCCTTTTCATAATTTTGTTTCATCACTTAAAAAGTCTCTCGCAATTTAAACATGCCTTAGCTTCTACATAGATTGTCAAATTGCAAATGGGTCCTTCTATTATGAATGTTTTGTCTTAGATACTTTATTAATTTTGGTCCATGGGTTTGGCTCGATGCCATGTGCTGTGTGAGCCAATCTACTTTTGTGTTTAACCATTTGGTCCTGAATTGACCAAACTAAGATGTTATTGAGTTTCATTCTATGGAATCATAATTTCATATAAGAGTAGATGTAAGTTTCTATATACATTTCTTATTTTGTACCTTCTCAAAAAAAAAAAAAAAAACACTTATTAGATGTAATATTAATTTAAGAGATGTAGTAATTTAATGAAACAAAAATACATTGACATGACATCTAAATTAAGTAATATTAAATAATAAAATTACCCAATAATATATATACACAAATAATAAACTTTTAAATATTAACCAAAGTTTATTAAAATAATTAAATTTTCTCAACCGAAAGAGTAGAAAATAACAAATTTGACAAAATAATTACAACATATACCAAATTTTTCAGATACTATCAACAATAGACATTGATAGACACTAATATACTTCTATTAGTGATATTGTTAGACAATAATAGAAGTCAATCAATTTCTATCATCAATAAAATCTAAAATTTTGCTCCAACGCTTTGAAAATATTTTAATTTATTTTGTTAATTTTAAAAATGTCTATCTTATAAATAACTTTTTTTAAGAAGTTTTAAAATAATTTATTAAAGATTCAAAATATACTTGCACATGTGATAGTATACAAGTAAAAATATAATTAAACATTTCTAAATAACTCAAACAATTATATAAGAGGTGTTTGTTTGAGATAAAGAGTAAGTTATTATAATTTAATTAGAATAGTTTTTAGTTGGAGTAGTGTAGATTATTTTAGTTTGACTTATAATAGTATGTGTTTGGTGCGTATACTATTTTACTTTGATAAGAAAATAGTAAACACAATAAATTTTAACAAATTGAGAGTTTTGAAATAATGTTTACTATAGCTAATTTGAGACTTTTAAATACTATTTACGAGATGATTATTTTATAATTTTTGATAACTTTTCTACCAAACGAACCTTTCATCTCTCTCACAAATTGAAACAAAAAAGCTAGATAAAAAAATGGATTGATTTGTACAAATAGTAATTGAAGTACGTACTTATTTGATTGGCAAATAAGATTTGAACCAATTGTAAATCTATACATACTTAGATAATTTTAGTGGCCCCATTTACCATTCATCCAACCATGGAAGGGATGATTATAGTAAAAAAGAAAGTGCATAACATCTTTGATCACTTAGGGTTTAGGGTATAGTAAAAAAGATAAAGTATATATGTGGTGAAAATTAGAAAAAGTGGGTACCTTAGTGAATTGAATATATATTTGATTGATGTGATAAACATGGAATTAGTCTTTTGTGTGAAGGTTGATGTCCCACACGAACGTACGAACATGTCACGATGCATTTCAGGTACTTTTGCGGACAGAAATCTGATTAATATAATGTTTCTCTTCCCATATGAGAGGTTCTATTATTTTCTTGGGATTCACTATCACTCATTTTTTGTGTGATCTAATTTGATTTTAAGATTTTCTATTTATAGTTACGAAAAACAAAACTAGTTATTCATTATATCTTTTGTGTTTAGATTCGATTTCTTATTTTACTCTATAATAACTAGTAAATGATAAAATTTGAATACTATAATTATGTGTAATCGTCATAAATGATAAAATTTGGACACTATAATTATGTGTAATCGTCGCAGATGATCAATGATACTTTAGCTATACAACCTATAGTACTGATAAAGAGTTAGCACATTTTAAATGATTATAAAACATTTTGTTTTACTATCGTTGGATTTGAACGTTTTATGTAGTTTTAGTATAACTATAATTTGTAATTAATAATGCATTGACTTAACTTAATATATTGAAACTTATATGGTTACATTTATTTATATTAATGTAATTATTTTGTATGTTATTTTGCTCAACAAATTAATCTACAATTTAATAGTGTTCTAAAATAAATATTATGTTAAATGATTTGAATTTCGTCGTAAAAAACACTGATGAAACGAAAACAAAATAAAACAACAATCATCCCTTATACATCTCATAGAAAAAATAAAACATTTACTTTTCATAATCAAATCTAATAAGTTCTATATTTTAGAATGGGTGGGAAGGGAAAGAATTATGGAAGGTAAATGTGAACATTTTGTAGTTTGCCTTTTAGTGCTTTGGAAACTAATCACACAACGCTGTTGTTTTCGCCTTGCAGTGTTTAGCTAGGGCGCTACGACATACCGGGTACGCGCTTCCTTTGTTTTTGCATTAAATTAACCTCTCATTGGCGCTTGTAACACACAATTCCCTAGAGACATTTTTAGCACTCCTCCTGGTACACTTCTGTATTCACCTCATGTTACAATTCCCTTCGGTTCCAAGCTGAAACCCACTTGAGTCGAAATCCAACTGTTGCCATTCAGTTTGATTTGGTTTTTTTTTTAAGTTGCGGATTGTATTGGAAAATTCCTCAAAATGTCTTGAAGAAGAAGAAGAAGAAGAAATGAAAAACGGTGGAGGTGAGAAGGAGAGTGTCAGAACGGTGGTGGCTGAAAGTGTGGGCCTTCCAGCGACACGATGTTGGACTGTTGGGGGATGCCGGCGATGTGAACAAAGTGCGAGAGAGAGAGTGGATCCGACGTGAAGAGTGGGGAGTGAAGCGAGAAAGGAAAATAAATTAATTTTGGCACACAAAACGAGGCTACCACGTGTGTATATATATAATAATGAAAATTTTAAAAAAAAGTTCAATTACGATACATTACGAGTTTAGATTCTATTCAGTTATGGTTTCGTTTTTGTTTGGGTTTACGATACCTTCAATGAACATTCCTAAAAAATAAGTACTAATTAGCCACCATTCACATATTGTTCAACCTATTCATTGAGAAATTTGAATATATACATCTAGAGGGAGCCTAATCGACTATATTGATATAATTGATCAAATTCAGAGGATCGGATCAACCTAACTTTTATACATAGGACAATCAATTAAATATCAACTATTAAAGAGGAGCCTAAACGATCATTTAGAATAACCTTGTCTCGTATCTTAAATAGTTTATTAAAAAGTAAGTAACATACTAGTAATCCATTTATACTCTAGTGAACATATTTTCTCAATTGAACGTAGATGTGTGTAATTCATCGAACTACATACCAAATATATTTTGTGTTATTATCTCTTGAATTACTTTGTTAATTGTCTTGATATCTTGATATAAAGTTAGATGTAACGTTGTTCTATCAATCAATTAATTAAATATGTTGTTTTTGAGAAACCTCCAAATTCAAACTAATGCGCTCGATGTAAATGTGTAAAAGTGAAGAAAAATGGAGAGTAAAGGAAAAATAAGAAATATCTTACTATTAGCTACTTAAAACAACAAATTAATTATTTTATTATTATTATTGTTTTTCTAAAATAAAAATAAAAATAAATAAAAAATAAAGTTCATTATTTGAATTTTCAGCATTCTCTCTCTTTCTAAATCCAATGCATCATTTCATCAAGTTGGCGTTTTAAAAGGGAAAGGGAAATTGAACTCAATGGCCTTTTTTATTAATGTCATTTTCAAAGATGATAAATAAATAAATGAATTTATTAAAATTACTCTTTTCACCCTCCAAATTACTTTTGTTAACTTATTTAGTTTTAATGACACCATTCTTAGGTTGACTTTACTTTTGCTAAAAGTATGAAATTTAAGAGACAGATGAATTACTTTAATTTTTATTTTTCTTTTGTTTTCTGGTAAGTTTTAAGATGAAATCTTATATTATCAAATATGGTTTTTTTTACCCTTAACACTTTTGGTTGATTTGTTTATGCCTTCGTGTTTGAAATCCTCTTCTCTCCTTTAATGCAAATCCTTATCTCTATAAAAAAAACAAAGATTAATCGATAAAGGTTTGTTCCAATTTTGACCTTATTTAAAATCTTATCTCTACATTAAAATTATAAATACACATATGTAAATGATCCTGTTATCATCTTTTTAATTATCCATAATAATAATAAAAACGAAAAGTATGATATCATTCATAGTTATCATAAAGAGACATAAAGAGTTTTTTGGACGCACGAAAAGCACGTAGATTTGAACTAAATAAAAAGGAGTTTGAACTAAATAAAAAGGAGTTCAAATAAATAAGAGTTTGAATTATTTGTAGTTCAAATAATAATAATAATATATATATAATAGGGACCAAATTTAAGTCGCTGAAAGTGTGCAAATTAATATATAGTTTATGGTCACCAAATGATTACTTATCCACTAGTCACCATATACCAATTAACTCTCTCTCTCATCACAAGGCATAAAATAAATAAGGCTATTTAATTTGAACCACATGAAAATTATTGATCATATTGCTCCCATTATTTTAAAACGGAGTCAGGACAACTTTATTGATCTTACTTTTACATAACAAATCTACACTTTTAAAGAGATTAAGATGGAACCAAATCTCTTTATATATTACTATAAACCAAAGCCACAGTTATTTATTTTATTTTTTAAACAAAACTTTAAATTTAAAACTTCAATTTTATTTTTATTTTTTTAAAAAAAGGTCCTGTAGTACAATTAACTTTTCAAATTTGGTGGATTAAATAGAAAGAGTTATGAAAATTAAATTTGCCAAACACAAAGTATAATTCAACTAAAAAATGCATAAATTTACAAAGAACTTTTTGGATGATGTGGATCAAGCAGAAAAAAATCAAGAAAATTAAAGGGTACATACAAAATTGCTAACTATGAGTTAAGGTACAAATACAGCCATAAAATTTTAAGTTGGATATCAAATAACCTCTTATGATTTATCAAGTGTTGCAATTGCAATAAGGCCGTGTTGTATTAGTTGTTCAAAGGGGCAAGTTATTTGAATTCCCATATCATATTGGCAATCTAGCTGTCGGAGCCGGAGGGTGGGGAGAAGGGTTGGAATCGGAGATCTTAATCAGGGGAGACAGTGGAAGAAGGAAGGAAGAAGATTGGGTGGGAGATATAACAACGTAACAGATTTGATAATTAATTAGAAGAAAAAGACGTACGTAGCATGACTAATTCAATTTAGACTATGTGTGTCTTGACATAAAAATAATAACAACACAAAGAAGAAGAAGAAGAAGAAGAAGAAGAAGAAGCAGTAAATTAAACTCCAAAACCTTCGTTAATATTCACCTAATAAATCAAAACATCAGATGATCATCAAATTAGAAATGAGGGTACAAACCTTTGCTGGGGACAGGTTTTCTGGAGAGCGATTGATTTCCTTACACAACGGAATGAGCTTATTACAACACTTAATAAGTCTTAAAGGGTTAATTGATTAAAATAATTAACCTCAAAGTCTAGGAATTTGTGCAATTTCTCTTTATTATTTTAATAAGATATGCTTGAATTTTTTTTATAAGAAAAAATAAAAAACTAAAGAAAATGAATTAGGTTCTTTGTGAGCTAAGGAAATTTCTAGGATTTAGTAGTGTGAAAATTTTCATATCCTTCCTTCATTGCTTGTGATTAAGAAGTAGGCAGAGTCTATGCAATAAATATTTAATAAATTAATAAATCACTTAATAACCTATATCAAATAATCATGGATGGTGTGCATTTAACACTATAATTTTTTACTCTCGAGTTTTAGTGCAATTCAGTAAACTGTTTAGTAAAAAATAAACAGTAAAAAATTTACGAGTTAGAGGAGTAAGGAACACATACACCTAATCACTGCTCCACTAATAATTACCTAAAACTAAATCCAAAAAAGTTCATGGAAACCATCTGCAAATCGGATGTATAGGTATATCTATAGAGTTTGATTTTGTTGTTAGATTTCATTTTCTTCATCTTCTAAATACTAAATACTAAATACATGAGAAGATGTTATCTAAATATCATCCATACATTTTTATAAGATATTCCAAAAAGTGCATACACACAATAAGTAGAGTGATGTGGAGGCACACGTTATTTATTTATTATTATTGGTGTGAAGAGAAATAAGAATAATCAATTTTCACTAATTCATAATTGAGGTCAATTTTGCACATTTAAATGGAGGACAAAATTACGTAAAAATAAATACATTATTATACCCTCACCACATTTTTAGATATCAAATAATTGAATTGAAGTTTAATTTCTTAACTAGGATGTAGCAAAATCTATCCCAAACTTTTTTTCTTTCTTTCTATAATCTATCAACAAACGGTTTTATAAAATTATGGGATATATAAAAATAAAAAAACATTAAATATATGAAGAGATACAGATCACCTACAATCAAATTAGGGTTTTTTTCTTTCAAAAATATAATAAACGTCCAAGATATTTAGCTATATAAAATAATTTTGAAAGAAAAAACTTGCAGCCCCACCATAAAAAATACAAATAAAAAAAAATTTCAGTCAACACGCGATTAATCGACCACACCCACGTGTAATTCTTCTTCTAAACGATTATAATACTCAATCGTGTAGAAAATAATACATGACAGTGTAGAAAATGATACACGGTCATGTATGTAGTATCAACATCGGTCACACATGCCTATATAATTCTTATTCTAAATGATCATGATATGCAATCGTGTAAAAAATGATATACGATCGTGTAGTTGTTTTTAATGATTGAAAAAATACTTTAAATCTAAGTTATTGCTTAGATCATATCAAAATGATATTTAAACGATTTTGATATTTTGGAAGGAGAGAGCATGCAAAAGAAGATGAAAAAAGAAAGAAAGAAGAAAGAAAGAAAATATATAAATAAATTGGAAAGAAAAAAGAAAGAGAGAAGAAGCGAATCCTTACAATATAATATCAATGAGAAAAAGAGGAGGAGAGGGGAGGGCGGGCAATTTTTGACAAGTCGTGAGGCCTTATCTCATTAAGCAACCATGTTGACAAAATTATAATTAATTGTCTTCAATATTAATACATGTGAAACTCATTCTTCGTACCTTATTTTCCTCCACGCCTTTAATATTAATATTTTAAATAAAGAAACCAAAGAAAGCGAGAGGTCCAGACGTGCCATTCTCACAACATTAATGAAACTTTATAAATACAATACAGAGTCATAACTGGAAAATGCATCTCACATAAAACTAACTAATTCTTTCAACTTGTGTTATTCTCATTCAAATGTCTTCCCAGCTTCTCACTAATTCTTTCCTTCCTCTACTCTCTTCTAAACCCACAAATTCTACTACTGCTACTACTAATAATAATATTAAGCTATCTTTTTATGTCGCTGCTTGTTGTGGGGATGAAGAGAGGCAGCATTCAATGACCGTCAAAAACAGCCATCAAGGAGGTGGAGGAGGAGTGAAGGCTTTGAAATTCACGGGAGACAAGCCATCCACTCCCATTTTGGATACCATCAACTATCCAATCCACATGAAAAATCTTTCTATCGAAGAGCTTCAAGAATTGTCCAACGAGATTCGAGAAGAAATCGTTTACACCGTTTCCAAGACGGGTGGTCACCTGAGTTCGAGCTTGGGTGTGGCGGAGCTCACGGTGGCACTTCACCATGTGTTTGCCACCCCTGAAGACAAGATTATTTGGGATGTGGGTCATCAGGTGGGATTCATGTGGCGGATTTCAAAGATATATATATATATATATATATATATTATTAAATTTACTTTCAATAGTCAACAGGCTGATCTCGATTGATTTATCAAATATTATTAGAGAGATGGTTTAAGAGGTCATGTACGTACTTACTGAGTTTTTCATACTTGTATTTGTAGGCGTATGCACATAAGATGTTGACGGGGAGAAGGGGGAGGATGCATACAATCCGCCAAACCTTCGGCCTAGCTGGTTTTCCCAAGAGAGAAGAGAGTGTTCATGATGCATTTGGTGTTGGTCATAGTTCTACCAGCATTTCTGCTGGTTTAGGTACTGATCATTAGTCATTACCAACCATCTATTCAATATTTTGCTTTCAAGTTCAACACATTTAAAAAATTGTATTTGCTTTGAGACCATGTTAAAATATTAAAATGAATTACTTTGTTTTGGTTGTGCAGGGATGGCAGTAGGTAGAGACATACTAGGGAAAAACAACCACGTAGTATCCGTGATAGGCGACGGAGCGATGACAGGGGGAATGGCTTACGAGGCACTTAACAACGCAGGCTACCTAGACTCAAACCTCATAGTAATTTTAAACGACAACAGACAAGTTTCATTGCCAACCGCCACCATCGACGGTCCAGCTACGCCGGTGGGTGCTCTAAACAAGGCACTAACAAAGCTCCAAGCCAGTAAGAAGCTTCGACAACTAAGGGAGGCAGCGAAGGCAGTGTCAAAACAGATGGGAGGAGAGACGCATGGAATTGCAGCAAAAGTAGAGCATTGTGTGAGAGGAATGGTGGGAGGAACAGGAGCATCGCTATTTGAGGAGCTTGGAATATATTATATAGGTCCGGTGGATGGGCATAATGTGGAAGATCTTGTGTATATATTAAAGCAAGTTAAGGCTATGCCGGCATCTGGGCCTGTTCTCATTCATGTTATTACTGAGAAAGGCAAAGGATACCCTCCTGCGGAGATCGCTGCCGACAAAATGCACGGTAAATTGAAACCCTCCTCCTATCTTTTTCATTTTTCATATCTTTGAAAAAGTGGTTATTTAGGAGTACTGAACAAAATTGGACAAAAATACTGTCAACTGTATGGTCATATGGACCAAAGATGACAATTTTTTTAAGACATATGCTGTCATCCGCGAAAAGATTCAAAGTCTAATAAATCCAACCACACAAACAAACGTTAAACAAAAAAAGCCCCATACCTTTACTTAAAACAATTGGACCAAAACAATAATTGAAAAAAACCTCTATATGTATTCCCCACATCACAAATTTTAATTTGTCAACAACTGAGTATCTTTTTTGAAACAAATTAATGTTGGGAAAGAAAAAGTAGAAACCAATGATTGAACTAATAATTACCTTTTTTAGACTGTATATATATGTGTGTATAAAAGAAAAAATGCATCTCTTGCTCCATCAAGTCATGTGACCATTTCTGGTGTCGCAGCATAAACTACGTATTTGTTTTTCATTTTCTTCTCCTCTCCATTTTTTCCTCTTTTAACTTTTGGACTTTAAATAATTTCATTTTAACTTCATTGAATTATCAAAGTAGATACATTGACAGTTGGTCGGCCCATCCTATCTGTCAAAAAGTTGAGTATCAGTAGCAAACAAAAATCTAGAAATCAATAATTGGATTTAAATTTAGCCTAATATAGATTATTTGAAAGTGCTGGTGGTTCACCAACTCTAGTGATAGTGGAACAACTATTTTTTATTAACAATTTAGTAAATGTCCACCCCGGATTATCCAACTTCCTTTGCCAATTACTTTTGTTGGATTATTTATTCCAAATGAGGTAATTATACAGGACCCATCCAATATATTATGATTCATTTTCTTTTATCTTATGATCTATATTAGTGGAGCAATATATTATTGAAAATTTTAAATTTATTCCGAAGAAATGTTTTAATATTCATAAATAAATTAATAAAAGACTTTGTTCAACTTTCTTTTAATCTCAATTGTGCTTTTCCTGCCATTTTAATCAAGTGTTTGAAATAATATGTTTTGCCTTTACTCTTCTATTTTAATTAATATGACATTGGAGCATTTGAATTACTTTCAAGTCAATTGATATTTGAAATTGTAGATCCAAAATCTTCATACTTCTTCATTCCTTTTATTGTACTTTAAGAAAAAATTAGTTGATATAATCAATAAATGTTTAGAATCAACAAAGCAAAAAAAATAATAAAATAAAGGAGAGTGGAATCACATAAATTTTTTTGTAACATGAGAATTTTAAATTTTGGTTACAGGAGTGGTGAATTTCGATCCAAAGTCAGGGAAACAAATGAAGAAGAAGACCGAAACTCTTTCCTATACTCAATACTTTGCTGATTCGTTGATAGCAGAGGCAGAAAGAGATGACAAAATCGTAGCAATTCATGCCGCCATGGGAGGTGGAACTGGTCTCAACTATTTCCAGAAACAATTCCCCAATCGTTGTTTTGACGTCGGCATTGCGGAGCAACATGCTGTTACCTTTGCTGCTGGCCTCGCCACCGAAGGCCTCAAACCTTTCTGTGCCATTTACTCTTCCTTTCTACAAAGAGCCTATGATCAGGTAACTAGTCAACTAGTCGAAATATTGTATAATAAATTCAAGACATTTAAAAGCACCCAAATCTTTAAAGGACAAAAATAAACAATTTGCGGGTGTTTTAAGGGAAGTGTAAAATTGAAACTAATTTAGACCATTATGTAGTTGATGAATGAAGTGTTGTGAAAATGTTGTGCATTGCAGGTAGCTCATGATGTAGATCTTCAAAAGCTTCCAGTAAGGTTTGCAATAGACAGAGCAGGGCTAGTTGGAGCAGATGGCCCAACTCATTGCGGAGCATTTGACACAACTTTCATGGCATGTTTACCAAATATGGTAGTGATGGCTCCTTCAAACGAGGCAGAGCTAATGAACATGGTGGCCACGGCAGCCGCCATCGACGATAGACCCAGCTGCTTTAGGTACCCAAGAGGAAATGGCATTGGCTGTGTTCTTCCCCTTAACAACAAAGGCACTCCATTGGAGGTAATATCAAAACCAACTCGTATACTTTCGTTACTAAATACTAAAAAATAAATAAATAAACCCACAAATTACACACAGGTGGGGAAGGGAAGGATCTTAAGAGAAGGAAACAGAGTGGCCATTTTGGGGTATGGAACAATTGTACAAAGCTGCTTGGCTGCGGCCAACGTGCTACAAGAGTACGGTATTCAAATAACGGTGGCGGATGCGCGATTTTGCAAGCCGTTAGATGGAGAATTGGTGAAGCAATTGGCAAGACAACATGAGATACTCCTCACTGTTGAAGAAGGATCCATTGGAGGCTTTAGCTCTCATGTTTCTCACTTTCTTGGATTGAATGGATTGCTGGACGGAAATCTCAAGGTATTAAAGAAACGTATACACATAATCTTTAATTTCACATGATTTGTTTGTGTTTTATAATTTTATTTAATTTATGGTTAAATTGTGCAGTGGAGGGCATTAGTACTTCCTGATAGATACATTGACCATGGATCACAGAAGGATCAAACCCAAGAAGCAGGATTGAGTTGGAAGGATATAGCAGCTACTGTTTTATCACTAATAGGAAAAGGCAAAGATTGCTTTCAACTCGTGAATTTATAGATATTGTTCAAGGATGTATGAGCAATGCCTTGTTGTTGATCCATATTGTTAGGTTGTATTTGTGGTTAAAATTATGTGCATAACAATAAATTTTTGTTTAGGAATATATAGGATAAGGGTTAGTTTAAAATTTGGCTTTCAAAACCTCTCAAGGTTTCAACTAATGGACTTCTATTGTTAGTCTATCCATGCCTGTAATTGTAAGTTAAAGTTTGAAGTATCATAATAGATATAAGAAAAATATTTAGGTGTCATTCCATTGCCAAATTCTTTTAATCCTTTCTTAAATTCTTGGGTGTGTAATTTGAGTTAGAAGCACAAAGATTCCTCCATCTTCCTCATTTATACATTTATATGGTTTTTTTATACAATACAATTATGTAGATTTTGTATCATTTTTTTTAGTTTTACCATAGTTAGGTTTGTTTGTCTTTTTTTTTTTTTTCCTTCTATCTATTTTATAGATATTCTCAAGGAGTTTACATTGGGCTTGTCATGCAACTGGATGAGAGATTAAGCCAAAGTTCATTTCTAAAGAAGGAAAAATCATTCCTGAAAATTGAGAGAACTCTTCCTAACAACAATTTTCTTGATCATATTATATTTCAAAAACTCCTAATTAGAAAGCTAAAGTGGCTACTCAGAACGGAATAAAAATGTTAAATAATTAATCCTAAAATACTAACAAATCTTAATTAACAACTAAACTAATATTAATTAATTAAATTATACAAATCTTTGAACTTATTATTTTCATCATTAGCATATTTTAGTTTTTGCAGTGCTTGGTTGGAACATCTAGATGATATACAGCGGTGATGAACATGATGATAGGTTGATGAATATGGAAGTAGTACCAGTAATGGTGGTGGTGGATGAGGTGTTTTGGATTTGTATATACATAGGTGAAGCAAATTCGATTGTCCAACGTTGATGTGATCGTCTCCAATCTCCATCAGTCGTTTTTAGAGATGTCATTTTTTAAGGGTCTAATACCATTTGGATGCAACAAGTCGAGAAGTTAGGTCAAGTCTATGCTAAACAGAAAGTTCATATCTAGAGATGGAGAAAACTGTATGTAAAAACAATGTTAGTTTCAAATGATACTTAAAAGAAAACTCCACTCAAGTGACCATCCATAGCTTTAAAAGAAAATAAAATAGAAAAACTATTAATTTTAAAATAGTAATTTAAAACTAATTAATCTATATTACAAACTATTATTAGGGATTATGAACTGCCAAAGGGTATAATGGACAGAAAATAATAAAAGAAGCAATACTGATGTTTGAGCCAAAATAGCACCTTAGTCTAAATGGGCTTAAGGGAGAAGGCTAGTTTGTGATGAAGCCCAAATTTATATGTTTCGCTAAACCTCAGCCCAGGCCAAGGCCAAGTCCGACCTTAGGGAAATAGAAAATTGGACCCACCCCTGGGCCCAATAGATTGTATAATTCCTAAATTGATTCTCAAACTCTAACAAAAATGACCACCCCGATCACGATAAATATGTTGTAGGAGGTAACTTCAATGCTATTCTATTCTAGTTTCCATATCCTTTCCCTCTCTAATTATGAAAGTGGGAATGGTAAACACTAGTTTTACCTTCTTCTTCTTCCTAACTCAATTTTTTTTCTTTCAAACAAGTTCACTTTTCATGTCGAGTAAGCATAAAATATGTCTTATAATCTAAATTTTGAAATAGGTTAATTATCTTCTAATTCTCTCTTCTCATCTTCAATTTGAACTAAAGTTAGGTTTGTGTCCAATAATTTATTTGGCTAGAAATGATTCATGTGACATTTTTTAGCATATCATTTATTTGTTTCAAAAATGGTCATAAAAACAATTTTAGTCGGTCTTTTGTGTTTAATATTTATTTGGTGTCTAAAGTTTTAAAGTTTACACTTTAGATCATGAAGTTTGATAAATAGTTTTAAAGAATTCTTGAATCGTTAGTTGATTAATAGAAAATGATGTGGAGGTTAAATCGATGATTGTGTTTCGTTGAGTTGAAAGATACAGTATTATATTTCAGTATGAAGTGGATTATTCTCTTTTGTTCCTTCCATTCTCTTGTTACATTAAGCAAAGCTTTTCGCTTTTGTTTGCTCGTCCTCCTTACTAGCCCCTACACCTTCATCTTAACTCATCATACTTAGGAATCAATTTAGTTGAAGATTTAGAATAGGCTAGTTAGAGAGGAAATATCACACAAAATAATAATAATAATAATAAATAATCCACTTTCCCAAAATTATAATATATTTGCAACTCAACACTACGCACTCAACAACTAACCCTAAACGCCAATTATTTTTTTGTTAATTAAAGAATAGTTTTCATATTATTTAGAACTATATATTTCAAATTTTAGAGACTAAAGGGTACATTTTGACATTTTAAAAACTAAAGAGACATTAAACTGTCCTAAAAAAACATTGTCTCATAAATCAAATCATCCTTTAAAGGTTTCGTCTATATTAGTGGAACAAATTGATTGGGTTAACCAGATTATTAGGTTATCCAATAATTATTGCTTAACCCTGCCAATTAGTATTTCAAAAGCTTGTGATATTTTTTTTTAAACTAAAAAAGGTGATCTTTTTATACATGTGTTAGGCCCATTTATTTGTTGTGTTTATTTTAGGAAAATATATTCTGTAAACTTAATAATTTTTAGGTGAAAATAATTGTTGGAGTGAAGTATTGGAGAACATATATTTTAATTAGATTGATTATCTTAAAATGTGGTTGAAAGACGAGAATAGCCTTGGTGGGTAGGATGAGGGTAGTTAATTATAGTAGTCATTTTCGACTTTTAGGCAAAGGGCACTAAAGAAAGCGACAAAACTGACCATGGACAGACGCTTGGTAGCTTCGTCCATTACTTTTCATCTCTTAATTTCTAAACAGACCTCCAATTCTCACTACTAAAACTAACTCTATATTATATTATTATCTATTAACAGTACATTATTCAACATTTTTTGCACCCTTCTTTTGATAAACTAAAGTATGTATATTATAGAATGAAATCTAAAATATTTTAAGATTCGAACAAGTTGGAGAGTTCCATTATAAGTGTAAGATTGAGAGAGAAATGACTGAAATGGCCGGAAAGGTAGGAGGAAGGGAGATAGGATGGGAATGAATAAACAGAACGCGGTTTGGTGACCTAGTTGGTCTGCCACACCTGGCATGGTGAGAGTGACTTAATGGGAATGGATAACCACAAAGTTGCATGGCATGGGGGAAGGGTACTATGGTCCAACTAAGTTAACACGCAATAGATGATGTCATTTGAACCCTCCGTTTGAAAGTGAGTGAGTGACCAAAGTCCAAGCCTGCCTTGACCCGACGACTCACCCAACCCCTTAACCTGATTGGATTGTAAGTATATTTGCTTTTTTTGTGTTTTTGTTTGACCATCCATTTTCCTACCCAAAGTTTATCTCATCAAACACTTACACCAATTAATCACATTTTCCCCAGTTTTTGGATCCTTTTCTATTTATTTCTTCTACCTTCCAGTTTCATTTTAATTTGCAAAAATATTTAAATTAATATCTCGACACAAAGATTTGCAAAAAAAAATTAAAATTTTCAACTTACTCATTGTTTTGAGTTTCTAAATCATTTTGTTGGAGATAACTAAATTCTATCCATTTTTAAATCTCATATCAAAATCTTAACTCATTTTTTTATCTTATCAAACTGAAGAATTGATATTTGAAGAAAAAAGATATAGATCCGAAGAAAGACTAAAATTTGATAACCTGGTATTTTGTCAAAACAATTTTATAGGAAGATCAACGTAATCTTTTTGAAATACTATGCAATCTTTTTAGATCTTTTAGAATTTGTCATAAATTTTTAGAAATTATGTAAGAATAATGATAATGATGGGGAGGAAATTTGAAAAACTGATGATAAATCTTTCTAAGTTTCCACTAATTTCTTCAAATATAATTAAATTAATTAGTTTAGATTGAGTATAAAATTGGGAAAGATTTGAAAATTTGTTAGAATCTCTAGTGATATGCTATGAAAAGAGCCTCAAACAATTAAAGTTAAAATATTTGAATACTTGAGTGAAATTTGATGAGAAAACTTGTTTGAACAATTTTTAAAAAAAGGTAGTTTTGCATGGAACAAAACTTCAACTGTGCTATTTCTAACTCAGTACGTTTCCCTTTTTTAATTTCAACATTAATCTTTATGTTTGAAAACCTAAAATTTAGAATGAAGGTGAGGAGAGAAAAACAAGACAAAACAAAACTTGCAAAGTCGATGGATAAATAGAATGGGGTGAAGAAAAAAAATTTGTGGGTAGACATAGAGGTGGAAAGAGTAGAATTAGTTTAAAGGTCGGATCCTAACAGGGGAGTTAGAACCCTTCTTTTACTAATGATTCTCTATTTTTTGGGTCTACTCTCATGATTGAAAACTCACAAATGATCCTTTTTTTTTTTTTTTTTATCAATTTTAGGTTGTAAATAGAGTTTTGAAATATTTTAGAATCACGTAATTTATGAAAATAGAATATAGTTGTACTAAGTTGGATGGTGAAGGGAGAGAATCTTAATAAGAGTTTGGAAAAAATTACATACAATCTTAGTCTTATCCTAACCACAATTCCAACATACTTTAGATGTGCAAGATTCAAATTTTAGGGATGATTTTAAATAATGTCTAATTTTAATTCATGTTATTTAAATAAAACTTAAAATTGAGTCCCTATTTTTTCTCTATATATATATTAGTTTGTCGACCATATTTAAATAATAATAATTTTGAAAATATTGATTTAAGAAATACAACACGTAAGAACTAAAATTGAAGAAGTCTAAAAGTATAAAAATAAATAGATATTTTAGTGGAATATTTAGAAAGTAACAATAATAGATATAACAATTAATAAGAACATGTAAATATAAAAAAATTACATTTTAATTATAGAAATGTCCAAGCTATTCCATTCAAAACTATGAAACGCTTACATCAATAATAAATTTTTAGCACTGATAGTAAAATTTATTTGAGGCAGACTTCTATTATCATTAATAATAAAATCTACCGTGGATAAAATCATATTAGTTATAGAATTAATCACTTGAAATATTCATGATAATTAATTTTTCAAGCGTAGCTAATGTATCATATGTTTTATTTATATAAGTAAAAGTTAAGTCATATATAAGTCAATAATTACAAAAATATATATATATATATATATATATATATATATAATATTGATTTAAAGTCAAGGTTCATTTTCTACCTTACATATTATTAAAAAGAAACAAACTATACCAAATTAAAAATTTAATTGTCAACATAGTTGATATCAATAGCCAGTTCACAGCCACAAATAAATAAATGGTTGCATCTAATGGCTGGACTATTAACAAACTATTGAGGCAGTTTCTTTTTTTTCAACTCCAACATTAGAAAAAATACGGATATTTTTATAAATAAAAATGCTTATTATGATTGGAATAAATTAATAAAAATAACATAAACTTTATAATTTTGATTTATTTGTAAATATTTTAATACTTTCATCATTTAAAATAATTTTGATTTTAATTTTTTAATAAAATAAAATTGGAGTAGGCATTAACTATTTTGCATGTTTTAGAAAATTTGGCAAGAAGTCATTGAATTTTGTGTGGAGGAGGTTAAGTAGTGCTATGTCCTTGTGAAGCTCAGTTCCTCAAAAGTCAAAAGTAATTAACGTTTAATTCAATCTTCCACCTTTAATTCAGGTTTATTGTTTTTAGTATTGATATTTTTCAAAATGCTTTCAGTTCTTTTACATTAATTTTTTTTTACCAAATTTATAAATACTCTGTTTTCATGCCAAAACAAGAAAAAAATATCCATCATATTTCTTGTTTTTTTTTTGTTTTAAATTAAAGTTAACTCACACACTCTCTTCTTCGATATAATAGAAAACATTATAAGATTTTTGGCGTAATTTGAGTGTTGCTTGTTTAAGGGTATTACTCACTCAATTTAGATAGTTTCTAACTTAATCGCTTTGAAGTTTTTTGTAGGAGTTGCAAAGAGTTTAAGTTTGGATCCTCCAAAGTTTTTCAAGCTAACTCTAAGCTCTTTTATGTGTCTTATGAATTACCTTTAAACTCTCTCATTTGTTTAGTACAATATTAACAAAAGTAAGAGATATATTTTAAAATTAATATAAGTATTATTATATAAATAAATAAATATATTAATTTAAGATTTAAAAATAAATAAATATTAACTAACATTTGAATTTTAATATCTTTGAAAAATATTGAAATCAACTACAATATTGTTGGCCAATATGACAATTGTAGAGGGGTGACTAAGATACAACTAAAATTAGATGTTAAAATAAAGAAGGATAACAATTTAATATGGAATGTCCTCAACACAATAATTCAAAAAAAATTAAGATTGTATCCAAAACTCGTGGGATGGACTCTTTTAATTATTAGCGATTATAAATGGTTAATAGTAGATATACATACAAACATAATAACTAAAATTAATATATAAACTAATATTTTTAAATTTTAACTCGTTTAAATAGATATGAATTATGTAAGTTAAAAGTTGGTATGAGTTGAATCATTGATTTGAAAATATATTTATAATAGAAAAAATATACAAAATTAATTAAACAATTGATGCAGGGGAAGTTTAATTTATATTCTAGAGGTTAGTATTTAATTTGATTTAAAATGTTATATAAGTAATAAATAAATAATATTAGAACTTCGGTTTTGATATAATTTTTTTTTAGAAAGTAGTAAAATAAATTATTTAAAATATGATTGATCCTATAGTATGACTATATCTACCTTTATCTTTAACAGTGTCTAAGTTTTGGTTGTAAAGTAAAAAGAAAAAATTAGATAATGAGATAAGAATGAGTTATTAGAAGAAAAAAAAAACCACAAAAATTGATTAAATTTTGAAGATAAAAGACAAATATGAAAAAGTAAATTGGAGGAGAGAGTTGAACCGGGTTTGTTTCGTTGGTAGACCGGTGACGTTGCTGACTTTCCAATGTATTGAAGAGGCAACCAATGTTTCCGTGGAGGGACCCACCTCCTGCAGTCACTCTCCATATTCTTTTTGACTTTATTCATTATTTCTACCATTACTTCATAATATCAATTCTACCCTTCCTACATTTGCTTCTCTTTCTCAACCTCTTTTCATTTCATTTCTCCAAATGCTTTTATTTTATTTTATCTAAACACCATATCTTCCGTTCTATTTTTTTTTTATTATTATTATACACAATCTGTTTCTTTTCATTTTCCTTCCAAATATATTTTAATTGAAAAAATAAATAAATGGTGAGAAGTTAGAAGGAAATGCCAGATATTTATGTTTGGAAGAAAAATAATAAAATTGGTTTTTAATTTGGATTTATTTAGTTCACGTGTGTTAATAATAGTTGCATACAGCATTTATAAAGAAATTAGAAAGATTTTTGTTGTTGTTATTTATGAGTTTAATTAACACAATAAATCTATAACCTAATCATCTAAATATTGAAAACTACGTCACCATTCCGTTCAAGAGTTAATAGAATTCTAACAGTTGATATTAAAGTAAGTTGTTTTAAAAAATTTGAAGACTAAGACATACAATTTTAAAAAGTTCAAATACTAAAATAGAACATGATGAAAAGTTAGGTAAATATGTTTTAATCATTAATTTTTATTAATTTAATATAAGGAAAATACTCAGATGTATGTTAATGCTAACTAAACCATTTCACAATAGTGATAAAAAGAAATTGGTATGCAATAAAATTAAATTGGACAAATGGGTAGGAGTTACTTATATGTGCATTATGAGATTTGGTCAAGTATTTGTCTTTCATTTGGACTTTTCTCGTCAATTAATTTTATATATGCTTTCCTTTTCCTTAGATTATCTTAATTGCGGCTAACACCTTTTAATTAAGATTAAATAAGCCAAATAATTAGACACCTCATTCACCGACCAAAAAGTTTGCAGCCACTTTAACCTTAAATCTTATCATTACTTAAATATTATTACTATATATCCTTTTATTGCTAATGGGGTTCCGACCTATTTCTATAAATGGCCATCTCTTCTTACACTTTTTTCTCTTTATATATATATATATATATATATATATGAATATATGTATATGGGGTTGGTCAGGTTTGAAAGTTAAAAGTTAGAGGTTTAATTTTTTATATTTATAATGTTTGTACATATACTTTTTTTTTATAATATATACATTTTATTATTTAAAAAGTCTCATAGTAAACTAGTCTTTATCCTGATGAACATGTTTAATTAACAATTATCTCAGATGTTATTAAATTCTCATTCCTTCAACTAATTTTCGTATATATACTCATATTTTTTTAAGAAGAAAATTTAATGCAATTAATATGGTCAAACCATACATATTGTCTCACATACTAAGTCTCTTGCTAAAGTTTATTGCTTCAGGAAAGCAATCATCATGGACATTGTTAACTCAATGACTAAGAACTCATCCAGTTTCTATAAAGTTTAGTTTGAGAGTTAACAATTTAAAGAGTTAATAAAATATAAAATATGTAATTGGTATTTTGCAATCATTTGGTTGATAAACTTTATAGACCAAGTAAGATAAGTCTACTCTTACATAAACTCATAAATTTTTGTAATTAACTATGTTCTATATATCTATCAGGGTTATATTAAAATATTACTCTATTAATTGAGATGATCTTGAACTTTAAAAAAAAAAAAAAAGAGAGTTGAAGGATTTAATTTAAAATTTACGTTCTGTGTGGGACGTTCTTAGTTTTTTAGTTTTCCAAATTGCGTAGTGTTTTCGATCCTTATGTTCGGTGGTGAGAAACTGTTTGGTTTCCCAATCTTATTGTCTGTCTCATATTTGGTCTGCTATTTCTTTCCCGTTTCTCTCTTCGTTTCTTAAATCATCTGAAGAATCAAAGACCGACCGGCTCGGCCATGATTAGCATCATCCCGCATCAGCAAAGCTATCAAATCAGACCGATAGATCTCCCCAACGAGTCACTGTCCTCCTCTTGAACGATAAAATCCCAAAACTCCGTCCCACTTTCACAACTGGGTCCTACGTCGGCACAGACACACGACAACTACTAATTAATCACTTCTCATCAATTATCTATTTTTCTAACCAAATCTCAATATTTTTAATGTGGCTTACAGCTCCCCACGTGGCGTTGTACTACTCGTCAGCACCCAGATTTCCTTCCCCCCCAACTAGTCAGATAGATGATAGATATAGATCGCAGAAAAACACAGCCCCCAGCCCCCCCCCCTCCCCCCCCCCCCCCCCCCCCCCCCCCCCCTCCTAATATCAACTCCCCCCAATTCCTCACCCCTTAGGCCCTTACGCACACGCTGCCACAGCTTTCTTGACAGACCAGGTTTTTCAATTCTCATTTTAACAGCTATGGGAATTGACGGTGACAGTGTTGTGAAGGGTTTCGGCGGCGGATGGGGCGTCGTCGCTAAACCTTGCGACTCCTGCAAGACTGGCCCTGCTGCTGTCTATTGTCGACCGGACTCGGCTTTTCTCTGCCTTCCCTGCGACGCCAAAATTCATTGCGCCAACAAGCTCGCCTCTCGCCACGAGCGTGTCTGGATGTGCGAGGTCTGTGAACAAGCTCCTGCTGTGGTCATGTGCAAGGCTGATGCTGCCGCTCTCTGTGTCACTTGTGATGCCGATATTCACTCTGCTAACCCATTAGCCCGTCGCCACGAGCGTGTCCCTGTCGAGCCTTTTTTCGACTCGACGGAATCAGTTGTTAAATCCTCCTCTGTTTTCAATTTTCTGGTTCCTAATGAAACTACTGCCCCTGTTTGTGATGGTGCCCATCACCACGAGGAAGTGGAGGTTTCCTCCTGGCTTTTATCCAACTCGTTTTTCAACTCTAAGCTCGTCGACGGCCCTGAAATCAAACCTCCCAGCGGTGATCATTTGTTCTTCAACGAAATGGATTCTTTTATTGACTTTGAATATCCAAATCCAGTCAACAACCACAGCGCTATTAACGACAGCGTCGTCCCTGTTCAGACGAAGCCACTCCTTACGCCGGTTATTAACCAGACCCACTCCCCTGAAAATTGCTACGACATTGATTTTTGTAGATCCAAGCTCAATTCATTCGGCTATCAGCCGCAATCCCTAAGTCACAGTGTAATTAACTCAACCCCATATCAAAGTTTAACGATTTAACCCAACAATTCTTGGTCAAGTTAACTAATTGAGTTTTGTTTCTGTTAATTCTTCAGGTTTCTTCTTCCTCCTTAGAAGTTGGAGTCGTTCCAGAAGGGAATTCGGTGTCGGACATATCATACCCGATGGGTCAAAACGTGAGTACTGGTGCGGATTCAGGGCTACCGTTGTCAGGATCCGGAAACCAAGCGACACAATTGTGTGGAATGGATCGAGAAGCGAGAGTGTTGAGGTACAGAGAGAAAAGGAAGAACCGGAAATTCGAGAAGACAATCCGATACGCTTCAAGAAAAGCTTATGCTGAAACCCGGCCGAGAATCAAAGGCCGGTTCGCAAAACGAACCGATATGCTATCAGAGGTTGATGAAATCTATGGCTCAGCTGCTTCATCTGTGTTCCTGACAGACGCTCAATACGGCGTTGTACCAACGTTTTGACCATAACTTGGCTGAATCCAGTGCTCCATAGATTATAATTCTTATTGTGCACTTTTAATAAACGATGGGTAAATTATGTGAAATTATGTGTTTGATCTTTAATGTTGTAAAAAAGGCCAAAAAAAGAAGAAAAAAAAGTGTTTGATGAAAGGGCAGATTTTTAGCCGTTGATTTGCAGGAGCATGGGTGTTCATGTGGACGCCTCGTACCTCTTAAACGTAGAGGTTCGTTTAAGCTATCACAACTTGCTTGTTTGTTTGTTTTTTTTCACCCTCGTTTCCTTGCAATTATAACCCATTTGCCCTTCCGAATCTTCTTCTCCATTCCTATTCGTCAATCCCCAGATTCAAACAATTTAATATTATTTATTTACCAATTTCACCAAAAACATTAATGTTTCAACAATATATCCATGATTATCATCATATATTATATTTGCTAATTTTTTAATGAGATTCAAGAGTGCGATATAACTTTAAGTATTAAATTGATGTATAATAGTACTGATTAAAATGATTCGTTGGTCTCATAATTGAATTCTTGACTTAGAATATAGCTTTTACGTGGCCGGCTACATTGAATAGAAAGCATCGTGGAAATAAATAATAGGAAAATGGGAATAATAATAAATAAATATATTATAATAATATAATCTGTAGGTTGTTCTCCCAAAGTCTGTTCTGGAAAATTCGTAAGGAAAAGGTGAATTGTTTGGATAAGTTTCCAAGAAAAATAGCATCACGTGGAGTAATTAACTTTGTAGGGTATGGTAAAGGTTTTTTCTTTCACGGGTGTGTAAACGTTTTTTTAACTTTCCAAAGATACTTTTTTTGTTTAGAGGAGTAGTGGATTCAACTGTGTAACATTTGCTATTTGTAGCTTCAAATAATTTGTTCTTCTAATTATTATTATTTGGACCAATTTCTTCTTTCTTTTCAAACTCCACTCACACCCTTTTTTCCCCTTTCTATAATGCTAATTCCATGCTTGACATCGCTTGACTAAATTAGAATATCTAAACAAAGAAGGTCAAAACTAAATAATTTGTAGAAATGGAGGACAATTTAAAAAACATAAAGAGTGAATCGAAATCTAGAGATAAAGAGTGTTGGTAGAGTTTTAAAAATGGATTGTATAAGTGAGGGTACAAAAAAGAAGAAAAAAAATTAAGGAGAAACAAATATATATGATAGTAAGAAGGTAGGTCCTGGAGCATGGTGTGTTCACGTGCGGAGTGGGGCAGTGGGGCCCTGGGCGGTCCTTGTGGGCTATGGCTTGGCCGACATGTGTGCCATCCTCCTGGTCCCATACGCTATCCACGTCACCCCTGCCAGCCCATAAATCCTACGTGGGCCATCTCTGACTCTTCATCAAGTGGGAGTCTCTTCCACATCACCCATATCTCTGCCCCAATATCCTCCCTATCTCACTCCATTTACTTCTCATAAAATCATTAACTATGTTCTTCATTCTCAACCATTTTATTTAAATATTTAAGAAACAAATATATTTCTATATACATAATTGATTGTATATATTATATATATATAATAATAATATTCAAATGAGAGACCACAGAGTTGTACTTTTAAGTATATATAAATGAAAAATAATTGCATGCATGTGTCTAATATCTATCTCTTTTATCTTATTCAAACTCATTCTCATACTACACTAGCCTTTAACGTGTGAATTTTTCTTTATTAAATGTGATAACTACTATACATTAGTTTGTAAATATGACTCATCCCCTAGTCAAAATGTGTTCATTATGGTGATATTTTTTCAATATATCAAGTTAAATTAAACGGTTTTTCACCTCTTTTAATACAACTACCTTTTATCTTCTAATTACTCTTAGCTACAATTGCATATTCATAAATTGAAATTTTATCGTACACATTTTCAAATATAAAAAGATAAAATAAATTTGGAGTATCCATTCAACTATTTTGTATGTTTTTAGATTTTTTTCTTCTAGTTAATTCATTGAAACACTAATTCTAGTTAATTCATTGAAAATGTTTATCTGTGGGAGAGATAAGTAATGCACTCTTTTTTTTCAAGCCCAAATTAAATCCTCAAATGCAGTTAACATTTTATTCAATTTTTGGTGTTTAATTGTGTTAGTATTGATGTTTTCAAAATGGTTTGGAATTTAATTGAGATAAAAATTGTTATTACTTCAAAATTAATATAATCCTGATTATAATGCTAAAAGAAACTGTAAATTCCTATTTTAAAAGGACATGGTCTAAATGAATATAAGACAAAGAAAATTGAGCACATGTGTAATGACAAACCATGCATGATTTGATGTTCAAGTGAATTTTGAGTTTGTGAATAACTTGACATTAGAAAATAGTAAAAGTGATATTTTTTTACTAACGAATTTGTATTTTTAAGGTTAGTAAAGTATAAATAAAGCTTGGGTTCATGAGTTCCTTTAACGCTTGTAAAATGACTGTTGAACTGCTAATAATTGCATTATTACACTACTACACCACTCAAGTTTTTAATTAATGCTTAAGTGTATATTCCACTCAGTTCTCAATCATTGATCAATAGTGGAACCATTGAAGATTGTTTTGGAAAATTTGAACAATTTTTAACCAAACTTCAAAAATAAAAACCACATCTTAAAAATTTGACTTGAATTTTAAAACAATTGAAACAAAATAGATAATTAAAAAAGAAATTTGAAGATATAAATATTATCTACAAGACATAACTTTTAAAAAAAACAAAATTGATAAGAGATGATGTAATTATTGATACTTAAAAATATAAAATCTTTAAATAATTATTGGTAGATTTGAAACCAATATATTTTTATTTTAAATATTGTGAAATTAAAAGACGAGGGAGAATACCATAAGGCTAAAATGTTGTCGTGGAATATTACCCATTTTTAAAATACCAGTGAAATATTTGTTATAAAGTATGATAATTGTCTGGATCTTATTAAAATATTTGGTGTTTCTAACCGTTTGAATTACCGTTGACGATATTATTATTTCAAATATATCTTTTTGTTACAACGTTAACTATATGCTACCGATCGTATTTATCTTTTTTTAGTTACAGTGATTATTGTTTTTTTTATCAAAACAATAAAAATACTATAATCCAAATTAAAAATAGTATATACTTCAACACCCTAAATTCATACTATTGTAACCCACTAACATTAAATAAGCTTCAACTATAATAAGAACTATGCATCCTAAAAATTCTTCTAACAAAAATGCAAGCTCCTTTAATTGTTTATAAATATATACACAAAATATTAATAAACACTTATAAAACCAATCAAAACAAGTGGTTTAATTACAACCTCAATTAAACCAATGCAATACCTATTTTAACACTTAATTGAATCTAAGGGTGAGAAAAAAATAAAATCACTACGAATGTAGTCAGTCGAAGTTATTGGAGAGATTTGATTGGTGTTGAGTTAAGAAAAATCTAGACCGAGATAACATTTTAAAAAATCTAAAGGCTTAAACACCGACCAATAGACTAATCAATCGAAAAATGGTTGGTTTACACTCCTTCATGGTCAGAGTCAGTTTGAATATTTACTAAATCGAACATTTTTTGATTTATTGTCGATTTAACTTGCTTGTACATACAAAAAAAAAAAGTCTCGACTTGCAACATGGCCCATTTTAGTGGTGCCATTTCTCATTCCACGCGATCAGTTTAAATTAGAAATTTTGAGATGAAAAAAATGGAAGGGAGTCGTTAAAGTAGTTATCATTCTTGAAATATTTTCATAGTCTGCCCAAGAAAAATCAATCGAATGAGTTTGAAATTTCTCTTCCTTTTATTTTAAACTTTCTATTTCAATTGGTTAATAAAAATAAAGGAGAGAAGATTTTTTTAAAAAAAGAAACTTAAAGAGAGCATCAAAATTAAATAGTTTTTTTTTTCTTTCTATTTTTGGAAAAAAGACCTTGGAAAAAACTATTATCACTCAAATGAAATGAAAGAAATGTATAATTATTAGAAAAGAAAAAAGAAAGAAATTGTGTTGAAACTTGGTGTTGGCAACATCGTGCCGTAGATTTGTATTAATACATTGAAAATGTAATTAAAACATTAAATATATAGTTACTTTTATTAGATACGAAGATGTCAGCCCATTTCAATCTTGGTACGGTTTTTCTATTTTCTTTCAAACTTAATTCATTCCAACAGTTGTATCGCATCTACATTTAAAATTTTGAATTTCTAAATTTTATTAGAGGAAGAATTTTGATTTTGATCTCGATTTTTTCAAACCTACGCTAGCTTAAACATGATCCAAGCTAAGAGAAGTTTTTTCTTTTTTAATTTTTAATATACAAATCTTTATTACGAAGAAATTACATTATTTCTTCAAACAATTTCCATTCAATTTGCACATTACATCATCTCAAAATTGAATTAACGTGACTTCTTTAATATTCTTTGCTCATTTTCTCTCATTTTCTCTACTTATAAATTATATTTCTTTTTGTTTTCTTGTGTTTCATTATGTTGTGTTATGTTTTATATGTTATGTTTTTTTTATTATCTTACTATATATATATGATACGTTAGTTGAGTTTATTTTACAATAAACAACTTCTCTAATTATTGTACATGCAAGTATTTCATACGTTAGTTTAATTTTGTAATGATCTTTTTACATCTATGCTCTTGTATTGACATTTCCACAAATATTATACTAAATGCATTTAAATGTTATCTTATATACTCGGTAGAAATGAAGATTAAATAGTCAATTATAGTAACAATTTTTTAATAAACTGACTGTAACGACTTTCCTCCATTTCTACAAAGTTTTTGAAATTTTAATTGATATTTAAAAAATTAGAATATGAATATTTCCATTAACATCAATGTTTAAAATCTTTATTACATCGAGATAAAATGAAGAAGTAGACGTTTACTAATAATAGAGAGAAAAAAAAAAGAAAATGAAAAATCCTCCTGTTGTTGATATAAATATTTATTTAAAAAATAAATTGGAAAAAGGACTTGGATTATACCCATAAAACTTGTTGAAATATTAAAATTGAAGTCTTACAAGTTAGGATAATTGTAGAAATGAGAGGCATAGGTGATAAAAATTAGAGACAGAAAGATGTATAAAGTAAAGGAGGTGGGAGTGAGGGGTGTGTTCGAACTTGGAACCGCAACAGATGAAGGACACTGACCACTTTTGTATGACTTTCCAAAGTACCGAAGAGCCAACCAACGTGTTCGTGGAACGACCCACCCACCCCTTCTTTCTCAATACAATTTTCCCTTGCCCCTTTTTTTCCCCTCCTTTTTCTTACATCCCATTTTAAGACTCAACCAAATCCAATGTCTTTTTAACTTTTAAAAATATTAAAACCCCATTTAATATGAAAATAAATTCCAATAAATTGGTCCATTTTTGTTTTAACTAATAAATTATCCAGTTTAGTTTGGTTTGTTTTCACATATACAAATTTAAAATTTTTTGGTTTAGTTTAGTTGACCACCAAAATTGTCAATCTAAATGTACACTTGGAAGCATAAATAGAAACACTATAGGAAAAAAATAAATTTTCTAAGGCATGAAATCGTTAGAAACTATTAAAAAACGTGTAAGAAATTTGGTCGGGATATCCCTGTCAAGAGACCATCTCCCAACATTCAAATACCAACCATTAGAAGTTAAGGATAACTCCCGACGCCTAGCTACGACATCAAGAGTTCGTAGAAGTTCTTGGATCGCTCGACGTTGTCAAAGACCGTCGGAAGTTGTGGTATAATTTATATATATAAATAAAATACCTTCCCTTATTACTTTTATTTATTTTTTATAGTTATAAACTAAAATTTTGAACCAAAATCAATAAGAAATAAGAAAGTTGTATCCATGTATTCAAACCAAAGTTGTATCTCATAATTTAAATTTTTGTAATCACACAACACATTTAGTCATACAATAAAAGAAGTTACAAAATAATTTCTTCAAAGTGAGTAAACAAAATGTTTTCGTTTCTCAACTTCACTCTCTTTTGCCATTTGGATTTTATTGCTACTGTGATGGAGTCATCATAGTTTGGCTTCAAGGGAGGTGCAGTGTGAAACATGAGTTCTGATGTAAAAGGGTTGGGAAGGAGGTTGTAAGTACCAAGTGTAGTTATTAGGCTTTTTGAAGAAACACTGCATTTTGAAGGAGTAGGTGTGCATTCTGGCTAGGCAACACAAGGAAGAAATGCTTAGTTTTGAGCAAGGTGAGGAAGGGTCGGATGAGGAAAGGAAGTTAGAAAATCTAGGAGAATTTATTAATCTGGATTAGGCAGCAAATTACGGGTTGAGTTAAAGTTAATCATGATAACATAAAACATTAAACCTACACGCGTAAGTCACAAAGAAAAAGCTAGTAAGCGAGGATGAGTTTAAGGAATGATTAATCTGGTTTAGGATTAGTATAATGAAGCTTTGTAAGCTCAAAAGAAAAGTTACAAAGAAGTGCTAAGCTTAAGTTCGGTCAAAAGAAGGTTCGAGTGAGAAAAGCAAATTGTGTTGAAATAAATGGTTATGATTCTTCATGAATGGTTGCATCATTTGAACATTTTTCAAAATTTTGAATACTTAAGAGTATTTTTTAAATAAACCTGTAACGAGTTTCATATACAAAGAAAAAAGTAATAATAAAGAATATTTTGAAAATTGAAAGGCGTTTTTTATGAAAAAAAAATATATAAAGTTTAGTAGTAGTTTTTAAGAGTGAGTTTGTTTTTCTAAAGAAAAATTGTGTGTGGGTATGTGGAAAAAGATAGTAAAGTCAATGATGTATCATTATTTTCTTCCTCTCTCTCACGGAATTCCTCTCCCTTACCCTTTCTTCGTTTTTGTTCGTGATCTTCCTTCCCCCTTTTCTCTTTTTTTTTTTTCAATTTTTTTCAATTCTTCTCTATCTTTTCCTTTTTTTCTTCTCTTTTCTTTTTTCTTCTCCCTCTACTCACAAGTCCGAACAAATGGCATGCCCCGCCCCGTGATGGCCCGATCCGCGCTCTCTCTTATCACTAGACCAACGGAACCCACAATGACCGGCATCGGTTTTTGTTCAAAATTAAGGTGGATCAGCCGGACGCTCACCCCTTATAAAACCCCTAATAAGGTAGGTTTATAAGAGAGCAACTGTTAAGTGAGTATTATTGGAGGGAGATGTATTTATAATTGAATCATTCCCAACTCCAACTTCATGTTGTCGCTCCCCCTACTCTCAATCATAAAATCCTCCAAAACTCTATCCCACTTTCACAGATGGGACCTACGTCGGCATACACACCACGACAAACTACAAAATCCTTCTCATCATTTTTATTATATATATCTTTCTAACCAAATCAATTTTTTTTTTTTAATGTGGCTTAGAGCTTTCCACGTGGCGTTGTACTACTCGTCTGCTTCCAGATTTCCTTTCTCCCAACTAGTCAAGATAGTTCATAGATGTTAGATTTGCAAAACAAAATAAAACAAAGTCCCCCACCACTCCCCTCCTCAAACATATCTCTTCCAAACACTTCTAAGCTTTCTTCGCGGGAGACAGGGCATGCTTCTCTATTAACACCCGCCCATGGGAATTGACGGTGCCACTGTTGTTAATGGTTTCCGCGGCAGACCCTGCGGTTTCTGCAAGGCTGACCCTGCCGCCGTCTATTGCCGACCTGACTCTGCTTTTCTCTGTCTCTCCTGCGACGCCAAAATTCACTGCGCCAACAAACTCGCTTCTCGCCATGACCGCGTCTGGATGTGCGAGGTTTGTGAACAAGCTCCTGCTGTGGTCACGTGCAAAGCTGATGCTGCGGCTCTTTGTGTCACTTGCGATGCCGATATTCACTCTGCTAACCCACTGGCCAGCCGCCACGAGCGTGTCCCCGTCGAGCCTTTTTTCGACACCGCCGAATCAGTCGTTAAGTCCTCTTCTGTTTTGAATTTTCTAGTCCCTGATGAAACTAATGTCTGCGACGGTGTCCATCACCATGAGGAGGTGGAGGTTGCTTCCTGGCTTTTATCCAACCCGTCTTTCAACTCTAAGCTCGTCCACGGCCCTGAAATCAAAACCCAGCTTGGAGGTGATCATTTGTTCTTCACTGAAATGGATTCTTTTATTGATTTTGAATACCCCAATTCAGTCAACGATGATCACAACGATATTAAAGACAGCATCGTCCCTGTCCAGACGAAGCCAGACCCAACGCCAGTTATTAACCATACCCACTCCCCTGAAAATTGCTATGACATTGAGTTTTGTAGATCCAAGCTCAATTCATTCGGATATCAACCTCAATCACTGAGCCACAGTGTAATTAACTCACCCCCATATCAAAATTGAATGGGTTAAATTATTGATCAATTAAACTAATTGAGTTATGATTCTGTTAATTCCTTCAGGTTTCCTCTTCCTCCTTAGATGTCGGAGTTGTTCCACAAGCAATTTCGATGTCTGAGACATCGTACCCAATGGGAGGACAAACTGGGGATTCGGGGCTCCCGTTGTCAGGATCCGGAAACCAAGCGACACAATTGTGTGGAATGGATCGAGAAGCGAGAGTGTTGAGGTACAGAGAGAAGAGGAAGAACCGGAAATTCGAGAAGACAGTCCGATACGCATCAAGAAAAGCTTATGCAGAAACCCGACCCAGGATCAAAGGACGGTTCGCGAAACGAACGGATATGCTATCAGAGGTTGATGAAATGTATGGCTCAGCTGCTTCACATGTGCTCCTTACGGACGCTCAATACGGACTCGTACCAACGTTTTGTCCATAACTTGGCTGAATCCAATGCTTCATAGATTAAAATTCTTATTATGCACCTTTAATAAATTAACGGTAGATTTATGTGTTGAATGATGTTAAAAAAAAAAAAAAATGTGTTTGATGAAGAGACAGAGTATTAGCCATTGATTTGCAGGAGCATGGATATGTTCAGAGGTGGAGGTTCGTTTACGGTATCACAAGTTGCTTTGTTTCTTTTTCACCCTCATTTCTTTGCAAATATAACTGATTTGCCCTTTTCTCTCGCTTCAAAATCTTTTTCTTCATTCCTATTCGTCAATCCCCAGATTCAAACAATTTTAATATTATCAATTCTATTTTTCTTTTTTAATGAGATAAATACATGACTGCAATTTATATTTAATTAAAATGATTCTTTGGCTTAATAATTGAATTCTTGACTTAGAATATATATAGTTTATAGGTGGCAAATGGAGATTGGTTGTTGGTGGGTGAGACGGGTGCAATGATCAATTCAAAGCATCTTGGAAAAGCAATAGGGAAATGGAAACAATTATAAAGTATTATAACAGATTTATGACACTTTGAAATTTAAAGAGTAAATTAAAAGAAATTTCAAACATTAAAATAGATTTAAGAATTTTGAAGTTAGAAAATGTAATATAACTTACTAAATACCCAAACAATGCATTTTTCTTCTAATATTCTTTTATAGAGTATCGTTAATATTAATAACAGCCATAATTTTTTGAAAAAAAATAGATTCAACCAAGTAAAATGTTGTTTGCATAATGTTGTGAAAAAAAATTGAAATGTCATTTATGCTGACACTTACCTTATTCACGTTTTGTTGATAATAAAAACGAATTAAACGTAAAATTTATATTTCAGAATAAAGATTTATTCGAATGTAGTGTCTCACCGCATACACTTCAAGACTTAGGAACAAAATACGTATTTTTCTTTAAATATTTTTATATAGTATCAATACAAAGTTGAAAAATAGAGAAAAAATAGATATATTTATTTTGAGCACAATAATTTAAGAGGGGTACACACCTTTAGTTTGAGTATTAAAACGATGTTTTTAAACTTAGTTAGGCCAACAAACTAAGAGTTGTCATATTGGAGTGCAAAATAGATTGTTCTAGTACAAATAGGAGATATAGTAGAGCAAAATAGATTGACGTTTTGATCTATGTAGAGACTTGACTTTTATTTCAACGTTTTAAAAGTGTTACGAAGTAGAAGTAAATGAATAGAAAAATCAAAAGAGAATAAATTGAATAATTTTGTGTACCGTATTGATATAACAAACAAAACAAAGAGGAAAAAGGCAATATCTTGTCATATATGTTTATACATATAACATATACAAACACATTTCACACTGTGCATATTATTCCCCTCAATCTCTTTTAACTTTCTTCCTGAATAGGTAAGGCGCTTATTCATTAAGTGTATCAGAGTGTAGGCTGTCTTGATAGTCATTGGGTCTTAATAAAGACTGTGCTTCAATAATCTTCCAAACAAAAATTACACTTATTTATACATATGTAAGAGATTTATTAAATTTAACGTGTGAAATATTTATTTAGAGATAAATTATAAAAAAAAGTATGTTGGTTTTGATAGTAGATTTATTAATCATCGTTGACAATCACAACTACTAGAGAGTGGTCGAATATGTAGTTCACCTTTGATCTTTGACCCAATTTTCTCCGGTTTGGTTTCAATATTGTCTAAGTTATTATTATGAGTGACTACTTTAGTAAAGCACCAAAATAATTAAGGTTGAGTTTCTTCTTTAGAGATCATTACTTAATTAGTCTCCTCTGATGAAGTGGTCAAATGTGTTTATTTATAAGCAAGTCTTGATACATGCCCATTGTGGTTGTTGTGGCAATGAAGTTCCATATATGTTTTTGGTGCTCAAGTTTTAGAGAGCACTAGTTCGATCTTTGCTCATTTGTTTTCTGGTTGGTATATATTTATTTGTTCGATTGATCAACAAAAACACCAATGCACTAATATTTCTCTTTTAGGATGCATGTCCTTCTCACTTCTTTTTAGGTATCTTTTAGACCTAGATTTATTCGTACGATTTGAACCTTGCCTTGAGATCGTTGAATTTCTATGTAAAAAGGAAAATTCATAGAGAATTAATGCATTAATGGAAGCATTTTTTTTTTAAAATGTGAGGAGACAATTTAAGTTAGTATGTTTGAAGTAAGCTGAGAGTTAGAAAGCAAATATGATAGAAAGATAAAAGAGGGACATTTTGGGTAATGAGAAAAAGTTGTTTTTTCTTCAGGGGACCGTCTTTACTATATGATCTGTTATCCACATGGATTCTTCCATATTCACGACAACATCCCGACTCTAACCCAAAGACAGATATCATAGGGCTCTTCATAGTTAAATTCATTCATTTATTTCATTTTCTTTTTTTAGCAAAAAGAAACTATCAATATGTCTACATTTCTTAAGTTCTCAACTAATATTCCTCTTTGAATCATTATACTTCTATTTATGAGTAATTGTTCTAGTTCTATTTTTGTAACAAAATCTCAATTGAAGCAACATTGGTGTTTATTTTAATAAGGACTATGACGTTGTCAACATTCTTCTTTCAAACTTACCTAAAATTGTCACACTGTTAATTAGTGTAAGACTATGTTTGCATTGCATTCCAACCATTCTTTTCTATAACCAATGACTATTCATTCATTAATCCACTCAACCATACATATTAAAAATATATTATCATTCAAGTTATATATTGTATGTTCTTATTGGGTATTTTTTGTGTGTTATTTGTATTAGGTCCAAAGATGAAAGACAAAAGAGGTGGAGGAAGTGGGAACCCACAACAAAAGAGAAAATATATTCTTTATTACACTTATTTGGAGTCTAACTTTTTGCATAAAATTAATTACCCTCAATTCTTTTACAAACGAAAACAAAAATAAAAGTAATTTTCTCTCCTCACCAAATTGTTCAACTTTCTTTGTCTCTATAAATTTTGGATTGTCAACAATAAAGATTTCTATCATACATCATTAGAGTGAAAGTGAAGAAGCAGTAAAAGAAAATGCACATCAATCTAATGTGGTTGGATAAAAAAGAAGTTTCATCCATGAAAAAGGGCTTTAATTTGATTCTTTAAAATGAACTTGAAAACATTATAGGCATGGTGGAAATCAACTCAATAAAAAATGAGAAAGTGAATATCAAGGGTTTTAGGAAGGAGTGTATAAGCAAATATTAGCGTGTGTGCATGTATTTAGGTATATTAGGTTTAGAAATGAAGAAAAAAACAAAAGAGATAAATAAGGTATTTGGGAAAGAAGCAAGTGAGGTGACGTGGTAGGGCTTCCAACACGATGTGTTCACGTGCGGAGTGGGTAGAGTGTGGGCCAGGCAACATATTACATCCCTCGTGGTCCCATATGAAGCCCACGTAAGCCCAGCCCAGCCCAGCCCATAAACACGATAAAAGGGAAGCCCCTTCCCCCCTTCCCCCATCACTCCATATCTCTGCCTCCAAATTCCCAATCTCATTAATTTACTTTTATACACATAAACTGAATCTGATATTGTATCATCACAATTTATATTATTATATTATCATAAAAGTCAACATTGTGATACACAACAAATGTCACAGCCATCATATTTGAGTTTAACAAAAAAAAAAAAAAATATTTAGTCTCGATATAATTTATGATTATACTAGTTTTATAATATTGTTGCATTATATAATAGTTTGTATACATGATTTATTATATATATATCACATCTTATTTACATTTATATTAGTTTTATATATTATCCGTGAGATATAATACTTTTAGTTGATGTTATATGATATATACCATATAAAACATCAACTAATGTTTTTCTCGACATTACATATACTATAAAACAATTAATGTTTTAATAGCATATATTACATATACTCATCATAATTATTTCTTATTCATGTTTATATAACCATAAACAACTTTAATACATAATCAATATTATTTCAAACATAACGTATTATTTACCATATAAGATATGAATATTTAAATAAAAAACATAAACAAATTGATATAAGAACCTTTCACTAATAAAATATACACTAAATTTATATATGTTATTTAGTATATATACCTCATATTATATACAATAATACCTTATACATAATTCCTACAGAATTTGTGTTTAAATTTTTTGTTTGTAGAATAAATATTACTAAAACAGTAGTAAACAACATGATTATACATACATATTTTTCATTTATAAATGTATTAGATTACATTATACTTTAATATATCCGCAATCTATAATAGTTATGTTCTATCTTTTAATATATATATACCTCATATTATATACAATAATACTATATACTAACATATAGTTATATATATATTTTTTTTTTATAGAATGACCATTCTTTTTCAACGTTAAATTCTTAATAAACTCTAGAATGTATCACATTCAAAACTAAATTTTCGTTTGTTTGCCTACTTAATCAAATATTTAAAATATATCTAATATACCAAATGTTTCATATGTTTTGAATATAATCTAAAATATACCTAATATACCGAATGTTTCATTTGTTTTGAATATATATAATATTAAGCACAAAATTTCTAGCTAGATTCTGTCGGATAAGATTTGTATTTTTCGGCAATCGAAAGTTTTCTTCTTTACCGTCAAAATCTCAATAAACCCTAAAAGGTATCACATTCAAAACTACATTTTCATTTGATTGACTATTTAATTGAATATCTAAAGTATACCTAATGTTTCATATACGTTGAATATATACAATACTAACTTCGAAGTTTTTAACTAGATTATGTTCGATAAGTTTTGTATTTGTCGGTCGTCGACTGTCTTTTTCTTCACCTCCGAACTTTCTAAAATTTTGAAGTAAAAATCCTAATCCACATTAGAAGGAGTAGACAACCGTTTTCGTGGAAGGAAAGCATAAAAAGTTTTCCACTTCCTTCCAAAACCGTATCTTATTATTTTTTCCATTTAGATATTTGTTATAAATCAATTAAATAATCAATTTGTATTAAATTATTTTGAACCCCACTTATTTCCAAAACGGTATTCCAACATTTTTCCATTTAGATATTTATTATAAATCAATTAAATAATAGAAATAAATATTAAAATAATTTGAGTCTACATTTATGTAATATACTAGTCAATTTAGAATTTTTATGAAATTTATTAGTAATTTGAATCATTCGTGTAATATCATATAGCAATTTAGGCTATATAAGTTAAAACTGTGATATTAATTTTGTGGTTGAACACAATTAGATGTTGAGAATGGATAATAAGTTTATTTTAACGATATACTAAGAATTTAAGATTTAATTTTATAAATATTTTAATTTATTTTGTTATTTTTAAAAATGTTTGGAATATATTTCCTTTCATTTTCTTTTGGATAAGTTACCAAATAGACAACCTATCTAAAAGCAACAATGAGTAGGTACCATTAAATTAGACTTAAAATGAGTTGAGTTGACAAAAAAAAGAATTAAAATTTCAAAATAAGGTAGAAAATTAAAAGTAAAGACATTGGGTTTAAAAAAGTCTTTTTCCTTTCTTGTTTCCCTTCCCAATTTCCATCCTCTTGTTCTGTACCACAAACGAATTGAATTTAGTATAGAGCTCAAGCTTTCTATGTTTTTTTTTTTTTTTTAATGTTCTCTTTATATAATATATACATAAAAAAATAAAACAAATACCAAGATTAAATTTTAACGTCGTAAAAATTAAAAAAAATTTAAAAAAGTTGAAGTACTTGGAACGCATCTGATTAGTTAAATTTGAAGAGTGAGTGGCTAAAATCTGCTCATATTGGTCAGCATTTGCAAGTTCAAATGGAAGGAATTTGAGAAGAAGAGGCATGAATACTTGGTAATGCTATATTTTAGCCAAATAATTAAGCTCTATTATTATAATTTGGTCTTGTAATGATAGGATCAACACAGTTTATTTTTAACTTTTTGAGTAAAAAATTAACTCACCTGTAACAATTTGGTCCTTCTCATAGAAAAATATTAATATGATTTTATAAATAAAAAATTAATAAACCAATATTCATTAATCAAAATCAGGATATTCAAACTGGGACTCAACTTTGACAAAATTTGTCAGTGACACAACTAAATCATTACCAATGGTAAAGTACAAAACCTAATTGAAGCATAAATATAACATCCTTCTTTCCTACACATATATATGTATATATAACCATAGACTATATATATGCATGCATGAAAAATTACAAAATGTTTCCATAATACATTTGCTACCATTACTTTCATTTGTTACACATTAAGCATTCGTTCTCCAAAAATTCTGCGGTTGTTGTGTATGATTTGTGTAAGGATAATCTCTTATGATCTTCTGCTCTTCAATGGCACTAAAAACCCCATAATCAAAACTCTCTTGTTCATCTCCACCTCTATGAAATTCCTTGCTAGCTAGCTGGTAACGATGATGATCTTCACTATCATTTTTATTAATATTATTATTATCATATGGTCTAACACTTGGAATACTCATTAATACGGGCATTTTGTTATTTCCAGCATTATCAGTAGCCACCAACCCTTTCAAAATTTCCACCACTTGTTTTATTGTAGGTCGTTTCTCTGCCTCCGTTTGGACACACATTATTGCTAAATGCATTACTTGTTCGAACTCTTTCCAATTCAACTGTCCCTTGAGTTTCTTGTCAGCTAAGTCTTTGAATCTGTCTTTGTTTATTGTCATATTAACCCATTCTGAAATCGTTCTCTTTGCTCCTCCAGGGAGTCTTTCTATTGGCTTCCTTCCCGTCATCAGCTCGAGTAAAAGTATCCCGTAGCTGAACACATCGCAGCTCTCGGAAACTTTGCCCCACATAGCGTATTCGGGAGCAAGATAACCTAAAGTCCCTTTGACACGAGTTGTCATGTGGCTAACACCCTCGGGGATTAGCTTTGCAAACCCGAAGTCGGCTACCAATGGCTCAAAATCTGAGTCTAGTAGTACGTTGCTTGCTTTTATGTCTCTGTGGATTATGTGGGGTTTTACTTCTTGATGCAAATACCTACAACATACGTATACCAACCAAAACATAATTAAAAAAATATATTAGACTTCAAATATATCTAGTCAAGCTACCCCTATCTATGGTTCAGTAGTCATCTAATCACAGTTTATTATTTCTTTTAACAAAGGTAGTAAGGGTGGAGGGATTAAATAAACTTACAAAATGCCTTGAGCAGAGCCAAGAGCAATTTTCAATCTTCTTTTCCAATCCAAGAGAGCTTCAGAAGCGAAGTGGCCATGAAGATGAGAGAGTAAGCTGAGATTTGGCATGTAGTCATAAACAATTAGCCTTTGATCAGTTCCCACACAGTAACCCCTCAGACCCAACAAATTCTTATGCCTCAACCTCGCCAGCACTTCCACTTCTACTGCAAACTCCATTTCCGCCTTATAATTCATCGCTTTCAATTTCTTCACTGCTATCTACATTTTTGTATATATATATAAATACTAAAAAGTACTTAAACATTACTATTCGATACTCTAACATAAACTACTACATATAGTACATACACAAACAAAAGGAGGGAACAATATATGATTTACCCTGGAGAACAAAATCAACTAACACAAATGCACAAGTGTTAATGAGACATATTTTGGTCATTCCGAACATCATATAATAGATTAGTTCTTAAATGTCTGTGCATACAAGATAGAGACCATTGAAAATGGATAACTATAATAGATAGGATATTATTTAAGTGTACAACAACATTCTACAAAATTACAAATATACAGTAAAGTTTACCAACAGTAAATGAAGTTTATAACTCATAAACTCTTATACTTTACAGTCTATTATCGATGTACTTATATCATTAATACTTTAAATTAATTGCTACATGTGTAACTTAAAAATATAGTAACAATTAAGATCTAATTATTTGCAAATGTAACATAGTAGAGAAGAATTTGCAAATATATCAAATTTTATTTTAAATCTTAGTGTCTATCTACGATAGATCATACCGATAATAAGAGTCTAGCTACAAGAATTCACTAATTGATTTTTCTATATGGTTACCCACTTAATTATAATTAGCTCTAAAAGTATGTTAGCCCTACGACTATTATTATATATAATGTTGAGGATTTGTCTAAGACAAAGGCTTGAAACACACTTGCGTCTTGGACTAAGTCCCATAGGGATACCGGTTGGAGACATAGGGGAGTGTGCCCACCAAAACAAAAATGTCAACATCGGACAACTGAGTTATGAATATATATATCAACCTCGAGAAATAATCAAGCTAAACTCGAATTGCATTCTATAACCTCGAGCGCTGAAACATCCTTGACAAAGCCCACATTAGGAGAATATACAAGAGGAATAACCTATTTATATATATATATATATATATATATATATATATATAGCTTCATTCAACCCCTTAAATAAGAAGTGAATAATCACTAAAAAGAGAGTCTTGACTATTCTTTTGTACTCTGTTCAATCAACCTTTCTTATACTAACTAAAGTATTGAAGTGGACAAAGTCCAAAGGCCCATAACAGTATCATCTAAATCGAATGAGATCCAAGCACCAACTTTTAATAATGAATAAAACAAATATACACAAAAAAAAAAAAACAATTTAAGTTACCTGAAGGCCATCAGTAGTCTTTCCCCAGTAAACACTTCCAAATCCACCTTCTCCCAGTTTGTTATCATCATGGAAACCATTAGTTGCCGCATGCAACTCCTTGTATGTATACATCCTCCATGAACTACTGTTGAAACCACTACTACCCAACCTTAATTTTCCCCAAAAACACAAATTAATAAACCCATCCCAAAAAGCAATAAAATTAACTAAAGCCCATAATTGAAGATCAGAGATGAAGAAATCACCGTTGTCGGTCTACTTTCTCAGAATCACAGCAACTGAAAGAGGATCCCATATTGGCAGGCTTCGGTTTTTGCGTCAAGTCAGCATATGAATTTTGTTGTTACAAATAAAATTTCCTCTTTTAAATCGACCTAACTATGTTGCTAAACTTTGCCACATGTTAATTTGTATACAAAGCCGACCTTGGCCGGCTTCTCTCGTCGGATATGCTGCCTGGGTGCTTTTATTCGTCTTTAACAACACCCATTTTTATTTATTTATTTCTTTTTTCTTTTTCACTCAAATCATCATCCATCCTCTTTATCAAATCTTTTGTTTAGGGACCTGCATGCCTCAATTCATATATATATTATCAGAAAGTTTACATTTAAGTCATCTATAATATGTCAATATCTACACCCACATTTGCCAAATTGAGCAAACCACATGATTTTTCTTTAAAATACAAACCTATTGAAGATTTGATCCAAAGGGTAATTGAATTGGTCTCACCAGAAACCTTCTTAGACATAAAATTTAATTATCATGTGTAGTAGATGGAGGATTTTGAAAATGGTCAAATATTGGGATCAAAATATCCTCATTTAGCATACAAACAAAAATAAACTGTACAGCCGAATTTGGTTGACTATAAAATAAGTGTAAAGTATTGAGTGAAATGGTGAGTAAAAAAAAGTTAATATCGTATTTCCTTTCAAGTAAACTTTAATAGATTTTAAAGACGGGAATTGTCCATAGCAATATTTTATGTTTATGATTTTATCTTGATAGATATATGTTTCTTATGAGTAGTATTAATAGAAGTCTATTGGTTTCTATGATAGATAGAATACAAAATTTTGTACCCATTTTAAATATTTTAATTTATTTTGTTATGTTTTAAAAACAATAAAAAATAAATTATTTATTTAAAAAACCAATAAAAAATAAAATTAATTTCATATGAAATATAAATATTTAGCCTACTTTGCTATTTTTGGTAATTTTAGAATTTAATTTTGTGAAAGTAGTTAAGAAGTTAACTTCAGTTTTGACCCTAATCACTTGTATATATAAGTGGTTCCAATCCATTCTTCTAAAAATAATAAATACAAAAAAGCCAAAATATTTATTATACTTTAATGGTAGTAATGATAATAATAAAAAATAAAAAAATGACTCAAACATTAAATCAATGCCATTATTAAAAGTACCTATTGTGAGTGGAAGAAAATTAAAAAAAAGAACAAATCAAAGGGCAAAAGGAAAGGAATTTGCAACTCTTTTATTTTGCATATTAAATTTGGTAATTGCAATAAGTAGCCTTTGGGATTACAATAGTTAAACATAGGAAAATCTATTTACCATAAACTCTAACAACTAAAACAAATTTATTTTATATGTAAATCTCTTGAGCATCATATTATTATTATTGTATAGTTGAACAATAAATTTCGACCAATTAAATTCTACTATGTCATTACAAAACATTGCGATGATTATAATTTAATTGGATTTTGGGTAGTCAAGTTTTTTAATATCCAACCCAATGCAAACCTTATGAAAATTTGGGTCAAACAAGGGGTCCAAGCTCGTCAAGAAAATTGGCCCAAGTCCAAGCTCAAGCCCAACAGGCAAATGGGCCCAAGCTCAAACCCAATAAACAAATGAGTCGAAGTCCAAGTCCACCTAAAACCCATGAAATTTCTTTATAAATAGAGACATTTGTTATTCATCTAAGGAGGTCTTTTGGTTGAAAGAAGAATTGAAGTTCTGAAGCTCTGGACAATTGAAGATTCAAGTTCGTATCAACTTCGAGATCAACAGCTTCTAAAAGATTGAAGACTTGGAAGATTAAACTTTTCTTGGATTCCAGAAGATCGAAATTCAAATTGACTTACGATTACAACATTCGAAAGACTGAAGACCAAGAAGTTCTAAGTTTTAACTATCGACTTGCAACTACAACATTTTAAAGACCAAAGACCAAGAAGTTCTAAATTTTAACTTGTATTCAAAAACTGAAAACCAAGAAGTTTTAAATTTTAACTTATATTCAAGAGAAAGCATTAAATGAGTAAATACTAGAGATTGTATAAACAATATTAATTAATATACAAAGTTCAATTCCACGAAATACATTTATTTGAAATCTCGTGTGAACATGTATTATATCTAATAACATTTTAAATCTAATTATTGTATTGTCCGTGCACAAGTTCATACACGATTGCTCGAACTAGGATCAATCAGGACCTGGCCCATCATTCAGCGACTCCATTCAAACCCAAATGTGGTTGGGCCTGAACCATAAGCTAACCCACTGGGTAAAGTACTGGGCCAAGCCTCCATATGTATTTTTTTTTTTCTTTTTCTTCTACAAGTCAATATTTTATATCCTAAAGAGAATCAGTGAGATTATAGAAACTACCAAAATAAATTAATCATTAATGGATCGAAATTTCATGTTAAAAAAACCGAGAAATTCACACTCATTATGAGATGAACGAGTTACTCTTCTTCTCATTGCTTATTACTATATCAAAGCTCATAAAGTCTATACATGTATTAATCCATTTATCTTATAAAGAGAAAGATTCTCAACGTATCATACCTTCAATCCCCCTGAACTTCATGTTAACTAGAAATTATAGACTATGGTGTGAATTATTACAAAATGAATAGACAACCAAAAGCAAAGAGTGAAAAAAGGCCTAAAAAATGCAAAATATATGAATAGGTATATGGCCCCCATAAACAAAACGACCCATCAGTACGTGAGAAACAGTTGAAACCATAGTCGAAGGGTTGTTTTCAAGACACATAATAGTGGATGTGCAATCAGTTGTCGTTGTAGTTGGAATGACGAAATTAAGCAATAATAATATATTATAATGTGGTTCAATCTAACCTTACCTCTCCCAAAATGCTCGACATGCCTTTAAAATTAAGACAGTTTACAATGATATGTCCAAATTATCAGAACGACGATGTGGAACAAAATGCCATATTTCTTAAAAATCCACTGTGCTCAAGTTTCGTGGGTGTGTTAATTATTATGAAGTTAAAAGAGTTCATTGCCACTTCATGTGGTTATGAAAACATTGGAACAAGTCTTTAATTAGAATGGGCCGTATGATACTGACAGTCGGACACTTAGTGGCCTATACATATATATACATACACATATAGTCCATCAGGGAAGGTGAGTCAAGGATGGGTAGCCTAACGTACAACCCGTTTGATTATCACAAAAAAAAAAAAAAAAAAAAAAACCTTTTTATTTAGGATAAAGTATTTTTCAATTTAGAATACCAGAAAAATGAACATCTCAGTATATATGTGTAATTGTTTCTAAAGTTGAATTGGGGCTTCCCTATCGTTATTATATATTGTTGCCACTTTTTACTGTTTCTGATGTAATATTGGGATGGGAAAAGAATCTGTTTCAATTTTAGTCAAATTTACTCCACTGCCCAACCCTACCTATACCCTCTTTTCTTTTTGTTGCTTTTTACAGTTTCAATGCCAGCATCTTTCAGAATCAATTCCCCAATTTCATTCATAGAATTACAGTACAATAAAAAGTAGTAATGGCTGGAGAGAGAATGAGCCAAAAGGATCCTGTCAAAAACTACAGTGATGAAAAAGAAAGTAAGTTTTTAAAAAAAGTTTGAGGATTAAAAGAACAAGATACAAAGTTAGTTTAAGATAAAAATAAGATTTTAACCAACAAATTAATATATCATTAAATTAATAAAGAAATTTATGGAAAGAATTGATTTGGACTTGGGAGTCAACAAAAGAAAACATATTCAATTACAAATAGTTAAAGTTAAATAATAAAAGAGAGGTAGGGATTGACATAATTGGAATACCATCAAGGATAAAGGGTTCTTTCAAAGGCTACATAATATTAGCTTTTAGTGGCTATTACTACACAGCTCCCCATCTTTTTATGCCCCCAAAATATTCACATTCTTCTTTAATTTGAGTTTCTTACAAAAACAAAAAACACAGTTAATTAAGGACAGAACTTTGAAATGAGAAAACAAAAATAATTGAAGGGAAAGCATTTTGATGAAATATTAGTGGAGTTTGTTTGATTAAGGTGTGTGACATCCAGATATTTCAAAGAGATAATCTTTGTCGAAATGATTACAACAACAACAACAATAAATCTCATTGTTTTGCTAAGAATATATTTGAATTAAAGATCATCAAAAGAAAACAATAATAGAACAACAGAAAGAAATGAATGCATATTAATTTGGTTTTGGAATATATATCTTCAATATGTAATGATGATATACAGTGGATAAGATATTTGTATTTATATATATTTGTTTGGATTAAAAGTGAATGAATAAGTGAGTTAGTGAAATTGTAAAGCAAATAAATAAAAAGATTGATATATGTTAATTTAAATTAGTGATGAACACGTGGGAGTAGCTAAGGAATTTGTAAAGTAAAAACAAAGGAAGAAAACAATGGGCTTAAGGATGGTACACAAGGTTTTGCTTGTTTTATTGCCATGTTTTCTGTTGCTGTGGTACAAAGGTTTAACTATCAAGAACCTCCTCAAAACAAACGCCTCCATCTCTCTCTCTAATATTTTGATTTCATTTTGGACGAAGAAGAAAAAGTTTAGTACTATGAGTCATCAATTTAGGGTTTGAGGGTTTAGCAAGAATGGTCATGTTACCTAATCCTCGTTTATCTTTTTACACCACAAAACAAATCAAACACCGTTACTTTCATATGCATTATAGATAAATTTTTAGATGGTCATCCAACATAAAATTGTTGTTAATTACAAGCTAAATTAACTATAAAAAGATGGTCTTTTTGGAACTTTCTGTTTTAGTAATGTGAGGTTGTTTGTTGTTGTCAATTTCGCAAAATTAAAAAGTCGGCAACGCATACTCAATTTTCATTAACTATTTAGCTACTATTGTTGCAACTTCATGTAAAAAAAAGTTTCAATTGTTAATATAGGTAGTAATTTTTATATTGTTTAGTCTTTCTTAACTATCATTTCGAGTTCTCATTATTCATCATTTCATTCGAATTTGATATCTATAAATTTCGAATTTGATATCTATTTATTTATATCAAGCTTCTAAACATGGTGCACTCCACCACTTTAGTGTTATTATTTCGAGAATATAAGAATTTTATAACCTTTGCCATATAGGCGTATAGGGATATTATGAATGCGATTTGACTACAAAATTAACAACTTTATTCCATTTGGGTCTTTTTCTCTTTATCATATTCACAAATTAAAAGGAACCTCCATTCCTATGTTTACTATTTTGACGCACCCTTTGTTCTATTTATAAACAGTTCATTAATCTAAATCACCATAATATCTAATCACTCTTTTTGCTTTTACATAGTTCAGCTGGATTCTTCACACCTCGTGGCTAAATTATTACAAGTTTAGCACACAAGTTAGAAAATATATAGATTAAATTGTTACGATTACGATAATTTAATTATCAAATTTGTTATAATTAATAATGATTTTCACTCTATTAAATTTTATCATTACCTGTAGACATAAACTTTTAGGTTAATTGGTTAGAATATTTGTGACAAAAGTTAATTAAAAGCTAAATTGTTAGTGGATGAGGTGGGTGATTTTTATGTATTTATTTTAGAATTATGATTTACCTAAAACGTTGCTTGACGGATTAGAATAATTGAGAAGAGAATTGAAACTTAAAATATCGATTTCTTGCTCTAAAAGGAGATGTGTTATCATAAATTGGAAATTAAAAATGTTACGAAAAGCTTTCCTAAATGTTATTGACAACTCACTTCAATGATTAAAGAGAAAATTTGCTTAATTATCCAAAACATCAAATAAGGAAATCATAACCCTCTCTCTTTAATGATTGAATAATGTGTGTGAAAAGTGAACACAAGTTAGTAGTTATTTATTTGTACTCTTTTTCTTTTAAGAAAGAAAATGTCCTATCTCACCTTACTTTGTTAAAGAAAAGAAGTAAAATTGCTATTTCAATTTCTTGCTTTAATTAAAAAGGAGATGTATTATCATAAAGCAAAATAACGCCTGCTCTCATCTTTTTATGGATTGTTTTTTATATCATATCCAAATGGTGAATTTAAAGAGATTGATTTCATCATTGAAAAAAAAAATCAAAGAATCTTACTAAGGATGTTAATTATATATGTACATCCTAAAATGCATATAATTTTTTTCTTAGTATTATTTGAATCTATTTGAAACCCAGCTGTCTTCTCCGTCGACCAACAAGAAACTCAAACTCTCTACTCGACCATTTCCATATTCAAATCATAACCAAACTCCCCAAAAAATCAATCACAATATTTAATTTTAGCACTGTGTCAAACATTGTGTAAAACCAATAAAATAAGAATTATATTATGTTAAATCAATTCTCCGTCAATCCCTTAATTCGCAGCGGAGTAGCACAAAAACAGAGAGTGTTTTTGGTTGATCATTTCTATTTTATGTGTTCTAGATTTTTCAAGTTTAAGAAATAATTAACCCCCATCATTTGTTTTTCGCATTCTTTATCAAGAATGAAGCATGTCTTCACTTTTTCCTTTTCTTTTTTGGAAAGCTAAACATTGAAACGACAATTCGCATCCATACAAAAAAAAAAGTACAGCAGGATAAATATATAAAAGTGGAATTGGAGTTAGTACAGAAAATTACCGTGGCAGTAGTACACATTTTGAAATCTGAGATCCGGACAGCAGTGATTTCCTTTTAAGAGAACAGAACAAATGAATTTATTATATATGATTTAATTTTATGAATACTAAAGTTAAAAGAAGCAGCAGCAGCAATAACAACAACAACAGTTTCAAATGAAAACTGACAAAACATAAACCCATTTACCCACAGACTCTAAAAAAAAAGCTTCCATTTGTGTATTTGAAGAAACAAGTTATGGCAGTGATTCCAATTTATTGAAATCTGTTTTGTAAACAAATTTAAAGAAACAGAAAGAGTATCATTAAATGAAACGGTGCATGCAGTGTCATTTCGCCGCATCACTCACCCCTTCATTTCCGCACACTTCTACACGTGCCTTCCCATATTACAAATTCCATTCACTATTCATTTACTAAATTTAAGTTTCTTGTTCAAACAGGGAAAACAAAAAAAAAAGGGATTCATTCCGTCTCATAATAGATTTACAGATTTCCGAGAGGGAAAAAAATCTCATCATCAAGTTAAGAATTTAATAGCAAAGCTCGTCTTTCTTGTTCTTCAATTTCAGGCTTTTTTCTGATCGAAAAATTCCCAAAACCTTTCAGAACAAATTACGAGCTAGCTGTCCACTCTCTCTCTCTCTCTCTCTCTCTCTCTCTCTCTCTATCTATATATATTAATGGCGGAACACGACACACATATGAGTGCCCAACAAAAACAAAATCAAATTTAAAAAAAAAAAAATGTTAATGAGTCATCGGATCTGAAGATTCAGGAGTTTCTCTGTTATCTATACTCTGTTTCTCCTGGTCTGCTGTGCTGTGTTTCACCGTCTCCGTTAAACCCACCGATTTCTCCTCCTTGTCGCCGGTACTACTGCCCTTACTACTACAACTAGTATTACTTTTGGTATCCCCAAAAGAAGATGATCTACTAGACATGGGTGTAGCCAAATACGTGGGCTTCATTTCTCCGGCCATAATAACCAAGATTTTCTCTTCAAAAACAGGGGAAGCTTGTTTCTGGGTGTCGTCGGCTCCAGCCTCCAAGTCGGGTTCTCGGTTGGCAGCGTCGCTACCATCTAGGTAACCAGAGAGTTTCCAGTAAGAGCAAGCGAGGATTAGAAGGGCAAAAGCGATGAGTCCTAACATAGCGGCCAAGCCACCGAATAAGTAAGGAACAGGGGAATGCCATGGGGAGTGTTGCTGCTGCTGTAATTGTTGATGATGGGCCACCGGAGCGGCGGAGTGAGGTAAAACATTGAAGGGCTCTCGGCTAGCCGCCATTGTTAGCTAGAAAGGGGGTGAATTGTTAATTTGAAATTGTAGAGAAAGATGGTTGAAGATGGAGTGGGGGCGTGAAGCGTTATTTATAGATAGAGAGAGAGAGTAAAAATGAATTAATTAAAAAGAAAAGGGGTTATTAAGGGAATGATTAATGTGGTCATAAATGGGTAAGAGAGGAGGGACCGAGGAGGCTTATGATTCATTGATATCTTAGAAAACAGTAAAGCGCACCAAAGGGGTGTTTGGTAATAAGAAAAGAGTGATTACGTCCGGGACGATTCCTGGGACGTTTCGGCAAATATTAATCTTTCTAAACCCCTTGTTGGCCAAGTTTCTTTTTTTTTTTTCTTCACAAAATCTTTTATTTAAACAATAAATAAAAAGGAAAAAAAAGAGTTACCGTACAATGAGTAGTACAGCATTCAGGACATCTACAACCTTCAAGGTCCCACCGTAAATGTAACCCAAATATTCCCAACTTCCTTACTAACTCTTTTTCTTTTACTTTTATACAAATTTTCTCTACAACATTAAACCCCCCTCTCCCCAATCTATTCTTTTTAATTATGATAACCATCTTTTTTTAAGATTATAATTGCAACTTTAAAAAGTTATTTTTATAAGTTCTGATTTTTTTTAAAAAAATTTTTGAACAAAAATTAACTAAATTGTAAATTCTTATGCCCAAAACAAAACCTTTTAAAGTTTAAGACAAAGTTAAAATCTATTGCATGTTGTTGAGGTATTCAGTATAATTTAACCATTTTTTTCTTCCTCTCTGTTACATAATATATTGTCATACATACATGATTTATAAATACCTTTCTGTATGTTTTTATTTTAATCCATAATTAGATTGGATATATTGCTTTAATTCTGAAAATAGTTCTTTTCTCTTGGCACTTTCTCTCTCTCTCTCTCTCTTTTTTTTTTTTATCAAATTAATATACATTCTTATAAATGTTTGGTTAGAATTGCAATTAATGTTCATATTTGAGTTGATCTTTCTATTTTCATTCTATTAATATTTGATATAATATGTTAAAAGACAAAACGTAGTCATTAAAATGGATAACAACAAATTGCATATAAGTTGTTTTTATTCCTCTATTGTATAATGAATTCACACCTATCTATTGCACACATAGTGTCGATATGTTCAGCTAAATTAGTTTATAATTAAATTATATTGTATTATTTTATATATGCTACCCTATGGTATACCACTTCTATTAAATTAATTATTGAACAAGATTTATTACATTTTATAAATCGAACTTATGAATAATCCTAGGAGTGGCTGATGTTAAAGCTAGCTTAAAAAACTCATTAAATTACACAAACTTGGGGCCAATTCACAATTATCCACCCATATATATCCCACTGAATGAATTTGTATTTCAGATATAAATCCAAATAAAAAAGAGTTAAACATGAACAACACTGCTCCAACAATTTTCATTAGTTGATGCTTGAAACTTTTAAACTAAAAAGTAAGGTAGGAATAATCAAGAAGTAAAATGGAATATTCTGTAAAAGTAAAGTATATATGGTAATTATTTGATGATAATAAAGGTTGAAATTAAAGGTGAGGATGTTCACATGAAATATTATTGGTATCATATCACAAGGATAAACACAAAGAAAAGGGAGTAGCTACCCTACTGATATGCTTTAATTAAATTAATTTTGATCGCATTGGTCTACTCATGTGAAAACCGCACCACATATATAGATCAATGATCATAGTACTACTTTTAGAAATATTTTATCAAACTTTCTTATCCAAAATATTAATGTGTTCACTCCCACAACAAAACTTATTGCTAGCTCTACCTACACTTTGGACAAAATTTAAAATGTCTTTATGAAATTGTGCTCTCTCATATGATCATCATCCACTTGGATATGTCCATCCAAGTATATTTGTGTGGGTGTTTTTCTTTAAATATTCCATGTGATATGATATTTGTGTCACTTCCGATATGATGGTAAATAAACATAATTAAACTTCAATAAACAAATAATGAATTTGGATTAGCATATAACTCCACTAATTCTTTAGATTAAGAATTTGAAATTTGAATCCTTTCGGATTGAATTTAAAAAATCTAGTTAAAGGGACACATATTAAAGTAAAATATTTACAAGATGGATATGCATAGTTAGGATGGGAGAAAGAACATAAAAATTAGGGGTGGGGTTTGTCCCTACCACCATTTGGGAGGTTATGTGTATTGAAGAAGTTGATGCATGGTATGGTGTAAGTGTAACGCAACCGAAATCAAAATAAATTAAACCCATTTTCCACCAAATTGTGATGCTTTCCTATTGGGACTCGAATCTCTCTGGCTAATATAAATTAATTCATGCATATACTCTATGCTGGGATTAATTATTGATTACTAATTCAATGTTTAATTTGAGGGATAATCATTTCATTAACAAACATTTGTAGTAGCTTAAGTCGTAAAATTTGAGGTGATTTACAAGTTACTCACATTTTTTATATTTTAAAATAATTCTAGATTGGTTATAATAGTTTGTATTTGATGAGTAGGTTATTTTAGTTTAGATTATAATCGTATATATTTGTGGTTTATATTTTTACGATAAATATAGATTTTTATTTCTTTAATTATTTAATAAAAATTCAAAATATTTTATTATAAATACAAATGTTTGATATATCAAGTGTATCGAGTGTGTATTATCAATTGTGTATTAGAAGAGTAATTACAAGGGTATCAAATTGGATATTAATAGGGTAGTGTTTATCAAATTAGATATCAACAACCTTTTGTATCCTTACAATTAATGCCTATTAATCAATTTTAAAATTAAAATTAATTAAGTTTTATTACTTTCTATCACTATTAAATTTTCAAGTAAGATTGAGACATTTGTAAATATAACAACAAAATTTAAACTATTTACAAGGTATAGCAAAACCATCATCGTTTATTGGAATTTTTTTTTGGTTATATTTTGTAAATAGTTTCAATTTTATATATATGAAAATTCCTCAATTTCACTTCATAATTATTTTCATTTAATTAATTTACATAAGAATCAAACACTATATGTGATTATTTCGTAAAAAATCCGAAGTCAAAGTGTTCAACAAAAACATAACTCAACTAATGTCAATATATACTGAAACCAAAACATACGTGGTTAGAATCTTCTACTTCTAATTTATACTAAAAGAAAAGCAACCAATTCTTTAAAACTTAAAAACTAAACTAAAATAAAACTTAAAACGAGTTGCATAACTGATAGAAATTTAGAGACCACATAAATATTAGATCCAATCCAAAACATGAAGGGACAAAAAGGTAATATGCAATATTTAATAATGGAAGGATTATATAATATGGTGGTGAATAGAAATATTTTGAGTTTGGTTGCTTTGGTTTATTATGAATAAACATAAAATCCTTCACTTCGACGTACACGTCAAGGACACTACTTTGCATATTCCAGCTTTATTAATATTAAATAATATTAAGCATCCAATAAGCTAAAAAAGGGGTTTGTATTATTTTAATTATGTTACAAACATAAGAAATGATTTTAATGTTACCCCCACACCCCCACCCACTAACTCCATCTTATCCCTATTCCCTTCCTTTGGATTTATTAACCTAAACATTTATTTAATCAACACAATTTTTCTCTTTTTAAACAAATCCAAACCAAATCCCACTCCCTTCCATTATTATTATTATTATATATATATACATTTTTCATTTCTTCTCCCTCCCCCCCTCTCTTTCAATCCTTTCCTTTTTTATTTGTAGTTAGTGCCATGTTTGGTGTGGAACTTCTTACCTTTCTTTCACTCTTATTCACTTTTTTCAACTTTTTTTAGTCAATTTGTAAATTACAAAATTTAGGTTAAATTTCATATTGGATCTTAGTTTTTATGGTTTAATAAACTTTTTATACTTCAATTTAGAGAAGATTTATCAAATCATAGGAAGTAAGGTTTCATTTAGAATTTAACCTAATTTATAAAATTGGTATGTAGTGTGAAGTATACTAAGTGTGTTTAGTATTTGATAAATTGTTGATTTATCCCTAATAACTAAAAGTAAACCCAAAGTTACACACATATATAACTAGCTATCAAATAATTGATTAAAGTGGTTTTTTTAAAAATAAGAAGAAAAAAAACTAAATATTTATACTTTCATCCCAAAACTCCATTAGAGAACTAAAGCTATTACACGATATTTTGGTAAGCGTAAATATTTTATTAATTTTTTATATGTGTGACGATTAATCCATTAAAGAATCTTAATTTTAAATAATAAAATTAAACATTAGCCTTGTTAAAATTGCATTCACCTCTACTCATTTTAAGAATTAAGAATGATATATGAAATCAATTCAATTTAATTAGAGTGGTTTTTGTAGATTTAGTCCTAATCTATTTCTACTAAACACAAGTAAACAATTAAGATTTTTTTGTAATCACTTTCTTCTCTCTCTCAATCCAAATTAACAATTGTAATGTAACCATCAATTTCTTTTTCTTTTTTTTTTTCTGAAAAGTAACCATAAAATTATTAAAACATGTAGAAATATTAAATTTGATATGCATTGTACAAATCTACATCACTTTCACATATTTATGTAAAAGGAAGATGAAGCTCCACACGAAAGTTAAAACTGTGAAGAAAAGTGAGAAAACAAAATAGATATATATATATATATAACTAAGCTTATCGAAAGGTTAGTGTATAATGACAAATAAAATCAGTGATACCGACAATACAATTCTACTTTTTAATCAAAACAAAATTATGACCTTGATTTTCTTTTTTAAAAAAAGACTATATGTGATGAAATAAAGATATTGTATTCTGAATAGATGAAAAAGATAAAAAGCATATGAACTATATACATAAATCCAACCATAACAAAACAATTCATAATATATAGATATATATACACAAAAGAGAAAAAGAAAATTATGGATGCAGCTGTGTTAAAGGTGCTTCAATTATTATTGAAATAGCTTTAGGATGATGTGGGTAGCATTCATTGTTGGACAGTCAAAAGGGGAAGCTCTCAACTTCACCAAAAAGTTGGATAATAGCTTTCAAAGTTAAAGCCATTATCATTTGAAGATCAAAGATGGTTTCTTATTTTCTGAAGAAAATTAGGGTTTTTATTTAACAGATAAAGTAGCTTAATTAAGCTAGGAGATGGAGAAGAAGAAGATGATGATGTTAAATTAATTAAACCCTAAACTTCTAAAATCCTGATCCACAACTATAGGAGGAGTATTAAACCAGTTAATTAAAGTTTGAAGATAAGGTATTTAATTCATTAAGTATTAATAAATCACACTTAGAGGAGAGAAAACAAAGTACTCCATTAAACAATATGATGCACAAGAATTTTTCTGTACTCAATGAATCCAACTTTCCCTTTGTTTAGTATATTTACATAATTAAATTTGTGCAAGTGGGATTGCCACGAATTAATCACCTTTACATTGTTTAATTAATATCTATATATATATATTAGCTGTTAATGAAGTCATTGTTATGCACCACATACATGCATACATACACACACATATTGTCATGTAACTATGTTTGTTTTATTTTTATTTGGTACTTAAAAGTTTTAAAGGTTAATCTTTTAGTCTTTTAAGTCTTAATTGGATTTTAATTTAGCTTCTAAATTTTAGAATGTTATTATTTTCCTTTCGTGGTTTGAGTTTTATTTTCTTGTTTGTCTTTATGTTTCAATTTGCAAACTCTTTAACCTTCATGTTTAAACTAAATGCTCAAGTAATTATTTATTAAGGATTTTTTTTCATATTGAAAAAAAAACCAAAGTATTTACAAATATTCTTTTTTTTTTTTCAAAATCTCAAAATCTATTTATTATAGACATTTCTATCCATATCATTTTGAAATCTGGTTACATGAATAAATATTTTTCACAGTTTTTTCATTAAAAATAAAATTCCTTGATTTTACTTAATTATGAATTGAATTTTTTAAAATATTTTTTTGGCAAAAAAATAGTAAAACTTAATTAATTATAATCTTTTTAATTTTTAAATTAATTCATAAACATTGACACTATAACTGGAGGCAGATTTATTAAGGGACGCCTATCCCACATTATTGGTTTTTTATTTTAATATTAATATTGAAGTTTCAAATTATTACAATATATATTAAATAATATTTTTTTTATCTAAATTTTTGTTCTGGTGTATTGGTTGTGTACCCACATTATAACCCCAACGTCAAGAGTTCTATTCTTTTCCTTTTGCAACTATTTTCATAAAATTAAATTAAAAAAATACAACAAAGTTGGTGATATAAACTTTCACTCTCTCAACAATCTTTTTAGTGTGTTTTTTTTATATAGTTTTTTTTTTTTTTTTGTTTTTTTAACATTTTTAGTGTGTTTATTATATAGTTACCGATACTCTCAATATAAAATTTATAGATCTGCCATTGACCATAACAAATACCAAAATTGAGCATTTGACCAAAAAAATCAAAATAAAATGTGTAAATCTTGACTTAGAAACCGAGACAACATCAAAATTTTAAAAGTAAAATAGATTGTAACATTTGAAAACTTTAAAAATAAATTTAAATAAAATTTTAAAATTTAAAGATTAAAAATATAACATTTTAAATTTTAGGGACTAAATAAAAACCAGACCTAAAAGCATATTTTTTATTTTTAAATGAAGTATGTTCCTTATTATAATTGATGTATTGATGTGTGTAAATAAAACAGACAGGACAAAGGCAATGAAAATGATATTAAAATCAAATCCATCAACACATGTGATATAACATATGATTAATATAGTATTTAGACATTGATCGATGGATCGAATATTCTATTGTTTTTTTTTTTCTCTAATTAAAATCTTGTTTCTTTAAATTTTAAATATATTTAATTTTCAGTAGAGATTCTCTTATTCTTTGCTTTACTCTCTCCATGGTTTATTTGATGAGGGAAGAATATGAATACCCTAAAAAAGAATAATATTTGCTAAGGTATATATATGTGTGTGTGTGTGTGTATGGAAGATAATAAAGAAGGTTATGGATAAGGAAGGTACTAATTGAGTGGAATTAAGAAAACAAAGTGAGGGGTAAGTGGATAAAATAATTGGTTGTCATCAAATTCTTTAATTACCAATTAGAATACATGATTATTAACCTAAAAGTGGGATTTGGGCCCATGTAAGCAAATTGATTGGAAAAATGTTTGGAATATCTTATATTAATCTCTCCACTTAATTAATTAATAGTTAAGTTAAATGTTGTTTAGTAATTACTTAGAATAAAACTAACCTCCTTTAAATGAATCTAAAGTCAATAAGAATATATAAAATAAATAAAAATCAATCGAGTGGAATAACACCGAACTAAACAGCTAGCTAGAAGAAGAAAAGACGTAGTTCAATTGATATAGATGTATTAATGTTAAAAAAAATTGTGGGTTAATTCTCTTTGCTATTTAATTTATCTATCTAATATTATTAATCTAATAACTTTTAACTCTTGGTTGTAGTTAAGTAGGAGTTTGGGAGCATGTTATTGCATAATTTGATTTTACTAGATAATTTTGTAGTTTGACTCCTTCATGCTTATTTTTCTGGTTCGATTTAATGTTTTGTTCCGTCCAATAATGTTAACAAGAGATTTAGGTTAGTATTAGATTATAAAAAGGGATTAATCCATACACAAATTTAGATACTCAAGAGATTTAGGTTAGTATTAGATTATAAAAAGGGATTAATCCATACACAAATTTAGATACTCAATTGAATGAAAGTGGCATAGTAGTTGGTGTAGCTAATTAGAGGGATAGTTAGAATACACTAATAATTAAGTAAGTGTATGCCCCAAAAGAGATTTGCAATTAGATGACGTATGTATATGAAAGGACAGAAAATGATTATGATAATTGAAGAGAATATAATGAAGTGATAGGAAAAGCTATAGACATCTTTGAAAAATGGAAAAGATAAAAAGAAGATGGGTGGGTGACATATCAAATTGGTAGAGCAAGAAGTGGTCTTCCAATCAATTATTAGATTTTGTTGTCATTCCTTTAATCTTATTAATGCAAACACACACAATATATTTTTTCTTTTCTTTTTGAAGCACTTTGTTTATTCAGATTTATTAACCATTCAATCTGCATATCCACCCAGGAGGCACTGAAAATTAATGTCTTCTCCTCTCAACAAATCACTGAAATATTATATATATATATATTCTCTCCATTAATTACGTTCCAAAACTTAGAAATGTTAAAATTTCATCAAGTTTATACTTTGAATATCATCTTCAAGTGGGTTAAAAGGGGGAGAGATGCTTCAAATAAAAGAAGTTTGGTGCAAACACGTAAATAATTAGGTTGAGACGTATGTATCTCATTTTCTTTTAAGAAACTTTTTACAGTATACATGATATTTATTTCTCTAGCTTGTTGATCTCTCCAATACATAACAACAACTACCTAAATGAAATGCTATATAGCTCAAACCGTTCTGAATTGAAATTAAAGTTTGAGTTCAAAATTCTAAAATTAACGACACCCCTCTTGTAATTAATGGCTCCTAAAAGAGCAAATGAGAAAAAAATAAGTAAAGAAAATGATATTGAGTATTTTTGTATATAGAAAGAAGGATAAGAGAATTATTTATAACTTACTTTAAATCTAGAATATTTACTACAAAATTACCAAGTAATTAAAGCCCTTTTGATCTTTGTTAAGAGTATATTCTCTTCTTTTTTATATTGATTATAATTGAGGGTGAAGAGATTTAAACAACAACAGGTCTATCAGCTGAGTTGAATTTTTGTTGACAGTATTCACTTCAAATCTATAATGAAAAAATACTAAAAAATTCTTAATCTCTAAAAACTCAAATTTAAAAACTATTAATTAAAAAAGAAAAAGAAGAAGAATGTTACAACATAACTCCACTATAGTAAAATGTTACACATTCTGTACTAATGATCAAATGGTAGAATCTTGGCCTTCCATATCAAAAGAAAAGAGAAAACAGAATGAAAGGATGGATTAGTAAGTGAGGATGTAGTTTGGATATTGGATCCACGAAGGGGGTTTGGTTGTAAAGTTGATGAAGGTGGGGACATGCAACATGTGGGTTTGCCTTGAAATGGAACAGAAACATACACCAAATGTATTTGTCTCCTTTCTATTAATAGACACTCAAAAGGACAAAGAGATAACACAGGGTCAAGTTATTTCCCTCTGCCTCACTCTTCACAGTGCAGTTCTAAACTGTGTTTTGAACAACCTCTCAATAAATAGACCCAAAATTCTATCTCTAATCCCAATTACCATAACATTCTTGCCTTATCACTTCTTTTTTGTTTTTTACTCAAACTAGAGAATATATAAATATATTTAACTAGATTTAGTAAGTCATGACTATTTATTTTCAGTGTTGGCAATATTTGTTCAAGTGCTATCTGTAATGTGTGTCATATCCTTTGTCTTTAATTGTTCTTTATGAGGATATCTTTGTATTTGGTGTTTTAGTCAGATGGATGTTGCTTAAAACGTTATTTATGCAAAATATATATTTTCCTTGTCTACAAACTTCTTTCTTTCTGTTTAGTTTCGCAAATTTACTGCCTTTCCTGAGTATGGCAGAATGGCTTTAGGGTTGTCTCTGTAGTTTTTCCGTTATACATATTAAAGAGGTGTGTTTTTCTTTCGAGGGTTGGTCGTTCATGAAAAATATTCAAGTCGTGTGAGTATAATCAGTATTCACAAGTGTGTATGTGTTAATATGTTAATGAAGAAGAATGTGACGTTGTAGGTCATGAAACTTACTCTAAATCGTTTCAATTTGTTTGTCAACAATTTGGGAAAGAATTCTCAATCTTAATAGGAGCCTAAGTCCATTGAGTGACCTTCATTTGAAGATGAGAATAATAAAAGATTTGTTTGGCGAGAGTCGCACACTTAAGGGAGTCTAAAGTATGTTGAGAACGAGTCTTGCACTTTGAGCCTAAGTATTCATTCACTTATGCAGCATTTTTTTGAGGAGACTAAGATTATTTAGAGTGATAGGGGACTCTAAGTGATCATTCATGAAGCTAAGTTATTCATGTGTCATGATATTTGTCGAGTCATTACATATAAGTGTGATGTTGTAGTTGTTTGATCTTATATTAGTAAATTTATCTTTTATGGACACACTATCCTAGACGATGTAGGTACCATTTCAGTTTTCAAACTCTATGTTATGTTCTTTTGCTTAATTTTTCTACACTAATTATTGTAACACTATAAGTTTAGGAAGTGTTTATGAAGGAATGAATATTACACCTAAACAATATGGATGCTGAGGACATGAAAATAAAGTTAAGAAAGACTTAAAACAATTAAAAGTTACTATTTATATCAACAAGATGCATATTTCTTTTCGGTGGTTCAATCGTAAGAACTCTAAAGTTAAACATGTTTAGATTGAAACAATTCTACATTGGTTTTTACTGAAATAAGTCTTTAAGACAAACAAGGATAATATGGTTAGGTCGCGAGAGTTGCAAGGAAATGCCGAGAATTCGAATTCCGAATTCCAAATCTTGAACTCTGGAAGTTACGCTGATTATTACTTGTAATGTTCTTTAAATTGATGTGACATCATGCATAACATAACTATTGTGTGGTAGTAACCTTAATTTGAATAGTCATGGGAGCTCATTGCATTTTTTAAGCTTTTGATAACTACCCTCCTAATATGTTGTAAGAATCCAACGAAATGACTGATAATTGAGTTTACAACCTTTTCAATGAACCACAATTCACAGATTCCTTTCCCACCCTTCATCCTCAAGGCGTCCCACCAGATATCATTTCCCCTTTGGCACAATGTTCAAAAAACATTCAGATTTGGCGGCATGTGTCCTTCTAATGCCAATTGTACGGTTTCAATTTTCGAATCCAACTCAATAGATATTGTTTCTTTGTTGTCTTTTCTTTTGTTTCTTTGTGGATGTCGGTCTCGTTTTCAGGCCTTGAAAATGCTTGTAATTAGCTTACCGCCAAGTAAAGATGGGAGGTAGAAACTAATGTCTCCAATGTTTTAAACAAGTACGGTATCTTATCTCTTCTGGTCACAGTTATTGAATAATTAGCCTACACGGCTACACTGTATAGCCTTTATTGGCATTACTTTTTTATAACAAAATATATATATAATCTAATTAAAGTGGGAAGATTTTAAAAGAAAGAAGCAATGTCATTCAATAGTACTAGTTGTAGTTACGAAATCCAATCAAAACAACTAAAAGCAATCGTCTAAGGAAGTGCACTAATCATAATGATAATAATAATAATAATAATGCGTGGTGGGAATCATAATCAGCGTTACTGTGTGTTTTGTTTTGATGTAATGGAATGTATATGTAAATGTCGACCCCAGTTCTTCCTTTTTATGTTTCCGACGGCAATGACACACAAATCTGATTTGCAGAATTTTGGAGCCCCATTTCTTTCTATGGTCTTGCTTGATCTTGAGTGCGATTTGAATTTTGTTACTTTCAAATACAGCCTTTCTTATCCTATCAGATTTCTCATGCGGCGGATGGTTGATTTCTTTGCTGATGATAAGGTAATGGATCGATGATTTTTCATCTCTTTTGTGTTTGACTATGCATGTACTGTAAGTTCCCGTCTTCTCCACTGTGTTCGCTGTTTCTACATACTCCAATGATAGTTGTTCTGTTTTCCATGGCAGTTAGTTAAACGCCACGGTCTATCCATTGCTGAAGATTAAGAAGCCGTTTCATCAAGTAGAGTTTATAGTTGGAGTTAATGATTTTATTTTTGGGACATATAGTTGTAAAATAGAATTTCACAATAAATGGAAAAATAAAAAAAGAATAAAGATGATGGAGATGATGTTGCTCAATAGATGTGAAAATTTTTCAAATATGAAATTACTTGACAAACTTTAATAGAATTTACCATTGAAGTTTAGTTGTTTATATCAAATTAAGAAATTTGACCGGTATGTCAAATGACCAACGCTTTAGTTATTATTCGTAAATGTCCAAATGATAGTACTGAGTTTGGGAACTTCATAAACTATTTTAGCTGTCTTCAAATCTTGTTCAAAGTGAAGTTCGAAGACAGGTTATTCAGATGTGGTCCTCAAATGTGAAAAAAAAAAAAATGCAATTGTGTTGTGACATGTAATTTCCTCATTCATTTCAGTAGGTCAAGAACCAAGCGGAACGCTATCCTACAATCCAACATGAGGAATGTATAAAGTATAAACTAAAAGCCCGTGCATTAGCCTTCGTGTCACATGAAGATTGAAACTAAGCATCAGAATTCTCCAAGTGTGAATAGAATGTGCACTGTATATTGTTTTTGTGAGGGTCCTTTGTGCTTCCTGAAATATCACTATCGATATATCCCTCAGCTGGTGTTGTTGCATCGCGACAAGGCTATGTCTTCAAAAAGTTTCAAGGGGCATTTATCTTTTCTAGCTGCTAGTGTACTATTTGAGTACCCCATTCTGGAGAAAGTATACCCAAAACTCACATGGGTGAAGGCATCGATGACAGCCAGGCTGCCCAAAGAATCGGGAGTGACAGAATCATATTTACTCGACCTATGATGAACAAATTCCTATCCCGAAATTGCCAAATAACTTAATTGAAAAGTGACCTGCTAGGGGTAGAAGAGAAAGAAGGTCAAGTTCAACACAACCGATAAGAAAGTAAAATAAAAGAATAGTGATGTTTTCATGTTGTGTCAAGCACTGTGAAACAATCATGCATTTCTCCAATCATGAGAAGGAAATCAGGGGTTATGGAATGTGTCAAAGAAAGCACCAAATGGAATGGAGTGGCGTATTTGCACCAAGTAGGAGAGAGGAAGAGAAATGATGAGTGTGGAAGATGAGTCAGTAACCAATAAATGCAAAAGAAGAACAAATGCGATGGCGCACTCGTTTTCCAACTCAAGGGTAGACATGCCTTTTCTCATATTGCCAGTTGCAAGCAGAAGACAATGGTTAAACGAGCTAGAAGGGCGTGATTCCCTGACCCCATGTGTGTCCCACCGGCCACCACCACCTTCTCTTGGCTTCGTTCGTAGTCCAATCTTTCTTCCCACACCCTGGTGCTCAGATTACCTTTTATCACCAGAAGTCTACTAATGGATGTCTGCCTTTTATCTGCTTCACCTTCCCCTTTGCAACTTCATGATTGCCTACATCATGTAAAAACGACAAAAGCAGAACCAGCACTGTATTAGATTTATTGCTCATATACATGTGTATATATGATCAAAAAGGGAATAATTTAGTACCCCACACCCAATACTGCCTATGGGCCTCTTGTTAAGTGCTTTTTTATCCTTCCTGGATAATAGCTTGAACTTGGATACTCATACTACTGCTGGAGAGCTTGGCCCAATATTAAGTCTATGGATATATACCCAGAAGAGTTGCCTTAAGCAAAGATGTCCCCATGTAAGTTTATCTTTTAAATTGCAACAAAATACTCTAAAAAGTAATATTAGAACTCATCCTCACAACATAACTTGGTAATCAATCTTGCATATAGTATAAGAAGGGTGACACTCTTTTTTCTCCGAGGACGAAGACAATCAGAATTAAGGGCAACCAGTGTTCCTCTCAAAATAAACCGAACGTTCTCAAACTGTGCTCCACTGTTTATAGTTTATGATTCAAGGAACCTAAATTAATAGTTTCAAGGATTGGTTGGTGTAAACAACCAATTATAACGATGATAAACTAAGAGGTGTTCACATACATGGATAACCTACCAACAGCAATATAACATTACATTATACATCCAAAGAACTAGCTGATCAGCAATGGGTTAAAACATTGAAAGAAACAACCTCTCAACAGAACGTAATTGTAAGGGCTTTACCGCCAGAATGTTACCTATCAACAGCAATATAACATCATACATCCAAAGAACTAGTTAATCATTGATGGCTTAAAACATTGAAAGATACAACTCCAAACAGAAGGTAGTTGTGAAAGCTATAGAACCATACAACGAAAGTGAAAACTTTATCTCAATAATGTGTTCTGCTGCATCATTTTCCCCTAAAAAAAGAAAAGAAAAGGAAGTTAGTTGGTGTAAGGGAAATGGAGAGGAAAGGCAAGTTTGTTTCACTTACGAGTTCATCATTAGTGTAATATTGTCTCCCTTAAGAAGAATCCTCCCTGAACGGACATAAAAAAGGCATTTCATATAACATTGTCATTGAAATATAGAAAAGAATAGCAAATAAGGGGGAAAGAAGACCATACCAAGTGCCTTTTTACTCTTTTTCTTGACATTAACTTCCTCAGCATCATCAAGCACTAAATTCATGTACTCATCAAATCCCTATACGACCAAGAAAATATAATCAATCTAATGGTGAAAAAGGATCAGCATCCTCTATCTACCTCCCTTATAAGTTATAACAATATTAATTAGTCAGCCAAAACATGGGACTTACAAGTTACAAATTTACAACAAACGATAAAACAAAAAAATCAAATTTTCAAGTACAATATAATGCCATAAGCCATAAACACACTCCTGCATGTATTTACAGAATCTTAGGCAAAGCAAAATAGTTGAAAAAACTACATGAACATTATTAGATCATTGGGAAGAGTAGATGACCAAATAACTTTTTTAGGGGGTAAGGAACAGTTCCATATATCTATGAAATATGAAATTTAAACAGGAAGAAAAAGCCCAAGCCCCAGAGTAATTCTCTCAACAATGAAAATTGTGGTCCTAGCAAAGGGTCTCATGACTTAAAAAATAAGAAGGATGCTGAGAACACATCACAATCTATGCAGCAGACTATTTACACCCTATTTAGCTCATTGGACTACGTAATGAGATATAATGGAAGAACATGATCTATATTCTAAACAGGGTATGCTACATTACTAACTGTACAACCACCCACAATGTTTTAAAAAGTGCATCATGGACTTTATGGCTACAGCTTTTTTGCTTACAAATTAGAAGTAATAGATGCAAAAGAGCAACTAAGAATGAAATCGTAATAATGTGGAAGTAGACAAAAAGGACATGAAATACGCTACTTCAATTCTATGAGCTTGATTTTGTATGGTTGGAGTCCCTTCTTATAGTGGGATTCCTCTTTTTGTAGGCTTGGTTTTTTTTTTTTGCTCGTGTATTCTTTTCATTCTTTCTCAATGAAAGTTGTGTTTTTCATTAAATATTTTATTTTAGAAAAAAAAACTCCATACAATTAAATATCCAAAGTGAAGAGACTAAAGACTTGATTCACTCAGTTCACATGAGGAATAATGAAAGCAAATATGCTCTGTCAGAATTCTGTGAACAACATTCAGTCAGGAAAAGTTTTCGGCTGAACTGGTCAGAATGATTCAAAGTGATAAAGAGAATTTTGCCACAAAAGAGACAGAAATATAGCTTAATTATGTACAAAAAAACAGCATACAATCTTACGTGGAAGAATAAACTAACTTCAAAGAGGTATAAACAGATGGTAATGAATCCGAAGGCAAGGGGACATCTCTTAGAACTTACATTTCAAGGTGTGTCTAACAACAGAAGAGGAACCAATTTCTTAAAGAATACTGCAAATCATAGGAGTAATTGATATGTGCCCTTGGCATAATTTGAGGCTTCATGGAAACAAAGTTTAGTTTTTGGTGATCCCAATGGTGGTTTAATTTAAGCATGTAAAATTTTTTCCATTAGAGACTCAATCTATCTCACACTGGGACCCAACTAATTATCACAAGCTACAGAAATGAGAAATTAGAACTACTATAGTCCACATTCCTATTTCTAGGGCGAGTTGGTTGGTAGCCTACATAAGTAGCAATTTCATGCTATGTTGATTTCAACCAATTTCCACCATGTGTTTTGCCACTTGATAGCAATGTAAAAGACAATCAAAATAGTAAAACAGTTAACACAATCTGGAAGATATCCCAATTTATTCGATTAGATTCAAATTCAACTTGACCCAAGTTGAGTTCATTATAAGATTGCGTAGTAGGAGTTCAAGGCCCTTAGCAAGAACATCGAAAAACTTTAAACACTGATGTCCTTTTTGCTAGACTGAAAAAATAGAATTACTGTGAGAAGCAAGCATATGGGAAAGTAAATTGTATCCATCCATCCATCCATCCATCCAACTATGAAGAGAACTAAAATCAAACTATCCCCATTACATTAATAGCAAAAAAGAAAAAGAAAAAAACAGGTAAACCAGCAAAAAAAAAAAAAAAAAACTTACAATGATTCGGCCTTCAATCCTCAGGTCCTTTTGCTCAAATAGCCAAATCTGAATACGAGCTTTCTGCAATGGTTTCAAACAAACTGGAATTAGAAAAAACAAAACAAAAGTAGACCAGAAAAGGTAGAAATAAGTAACCAAAATTTGGAGGAGTAAGTTACTTACACTTTGAAGAAACCTGAATATCAAGTTCTAGTTCCAAGGAAGCAGCAGCAACACCGGGATGAAGTAAAAACAAAAAGGTGACACATACGGAAACTATAAGTAAAACAGAGGAATAGATAAATGAGGAAGTAAGAAAAATGAAAACATTATAGTGCGCTTACAATGGGCTGGGTCATAATCCTCTGCACTTTGGTGCTCGCCATGGCTACCGAAATTCGAAATTGTAAGAGAATCTTCGGGCTATGAGAAACGAAACCCTAAACCCACATTTATTTAAATTGTAGAGACCCCTAGCATATTTTTATATCCCTCTAAAGTATTTTCTTTCAAAATTGGCGCTTCCATATTACACACCCAATTGCCATGCTTCATAACCAATCTATACCAAAGTCGTATTTTACATTTTTCAATATATGTTTCCTACTATTTTCATTTTAGAAATGTGTTTAATACTATTCACCTCGCAATCAACTATTATTCATTTATTTATTATTAATATAATTATTTTTAAAAATTTAGTTAAGTTATGGAAGATAGTTGTGATTGTAGAGACTAAAAATAATAGTTTCATCAAACCTTGCATGTAATCCTTGTGGTTATGAAACTACCATCTATGTCTTTGACTAAATTATATCTTTCTAAGACCTAAATAATCAAACTAAAAAAATAAACTATTTACAACCATTAAAAAAACAAAATTTTATTGGGTAAATATTTGGTTAATTTTGTTGATTTTAATTTTTTTAAAAAATATTTATATGATTATTATTTTATAAAATAGTATAATTTAAGATATTACATAATAGAGAGAATTATCAAAAATAGCAAATTTCACACAAATATTTACAACATATAATATTTTAAAATTCTATTAATAATAGTCAATAACATAAACCTAAAATTCAATGAAAACATAGAAGTATTGTTTTCAAAATATAGACCGTTTAAATCACATAATTCAAATATAATTTTCAGCAAACAAATTTAATTATTTGTCAAAACACATATCAGTTAAACTCGGTAAATCTAAAAAATATAAAATAAAATACAGTCTGCTAGAAATATAATTAATAATTAATAATTATTTGGCTTTTACATTTTCCATTACTAAATCAAATTATGCATTAATGGAATTTTTCCTCAAAATCCACCCTTCTCAATTTCAAATTCACCAATTTCTTCCCCCACGGGGCATACTTTTTCTCTTTCTTTCAATTTGATCCACCCCTCAATTTTGTTTGTCTTCATTAAATAATTTAGATAGAAATAAAGTTTATTTTAAATTCTTTTACGAAATTTTTAAAAAATTATTTTTAGGTCATGTTTGTTTACCTAATTTTTAAAGCATATAAAATTTTTGAATTCGATAGTAAATATTAAATATTAATATAGGATTAAAATAACATATCTTCTTTAATCATTACAACTAAGTCGTATTAACTTCGTGACATCTTTCTACGTTTGAAATTGAAGTTCCACATGAATTTTCTCTAGTGTTGTTAACCATTAATTTCAAAGCTACGACCATAAAACAATATTTTGTAAATGAAATTTCTACGCTATTGTAAACAATTATTTATTTAAACCATAATAAAGCAATTAAAATTCTTTTGTTTATTTTTATTTACATTTTATCGAATTTTGAAATAGGGAAAAAGACACAAAAATACATTAAACAACTATGAATTTAAATTTCACACAAATTTAATCCACTTGTAACACTTAGGTTGGATGAGGTGGATCTAACCGTGGTGTAATAACTCCAATAACATTAAATAGCCACTTATTGCTAGCACTATTTCAAAACTCTCAATTTGTTATTCATCATTTTTTTTTAATTTTCAGATATTATGTTTACTATTCTTTCTTATCAAACTAAAATAGTCTAAACATCAAATACATATTATTATAACCAAACTAAAATAATCTACCATCAAACATGAACTATTATAATCAAACTATAATAACTCACTTCTTGTCTCAAACGTTTAGAAGATATTATAACTCAAAAAATTGACATGATTGGTGATGAATGTTGGTTCACATACCAAATGTGCTCATGAACGAGTATTTTTCACCTTTTATATATATGGTTTATTTTTAGATAGGATGGATACTACAAATACTAATTGATATTGAAAATTTATTTAAGGAAATTGAAGTGCGACGTTGTTCGTTCTTCAGACTATTTGGATGCTTATTTTGATTCTAATTGGAATATGTTTGCCAAATTCCAAGTTGTTATTCGTCTTTCTTAAACAATCTTTTTAAACTATTCTTCATTTTGCTTTGGTTAGAATAGCAAGAAGAATGGATCTCTTAGTTTAATTTTGAATCTAGGATGTTATTAGCTTATAAAGACCAAAGATATGTATTGTTAACACCAAACACCAAAATGACTTTAACAAATAAAAAGTGAAAAGAAAATTGTATCCCATGACAAAATAAAAGAAAAATCGGAAAAAGCATCTCATTACACATTTTTTTTACATGCTAAATATAATAAATATGAAAAGTAATTAGATATTTCAAACAACTAGTAGAGAACTATCGACTTTTAAATTTTAAACTTTGCAATTTAGAAAATTTAGTGACATATGAATTATATTATCATAATTTTTCTTGTTATTTTTGCAAACGTCCCCAAATAAAATGTACTTTTGGTCTATGAGTCGTTGAAGTTCCAAAATCTAAATATTTTGGTCTTTATGTTTGCTAAATACTTCTAAGTGATCCATAAGTTAACTTTAATTTAGTGAACTGTTAAATGCTGACGTGGACGTTAGTTATATTTGATGATGTGTAAATTATATTGAATTAGTTGAACAAAAATTTAAAAGCTTTAAAATATACCTATAATTTTAAATTTTTTTGTGTTTTTTATATAACTTGTTGGTAAAAAGGAAAATACACTTTTTAAAACCGTAATCTTGTGATACTCGTGCAATCTTGCCTGCGTTCTATTGTTTATTTTGTTATATAAACATGTAATCCTTGGCTGAGAATGACTTGAAGAGATTATCCCACGATTCATCACAAAATTTCAATTTAAGTGTGTGTTTTTTTATATGTATGTTCATGAAAACACATCTATTGGATATGAATTTTTTTCCCTAATAAAAGATATAATTTGAAAATAATAGAAATATCTGTTAATGTTTAATTTTGAGAATGAATCTCCTAATTAATCTAATAAAAGATTCAAATTTTAAACTTCAAAAATACTACCAATATTTTTTTTCAAATATATTTACTAATAAATAATAACAACCATACATACATTTTCGTACGAAAAACAAAAACTATATCAGAACAGTTGAATGATTTCTACCATACAAAACTAAAAAAATGGAGGAAAATAAAAACAGAAGGGTTTAGTTATGATGGGAAGAGAAGTGTTTGATTTGGGACGGATGTGCCAAGAGAGGATTCCTTATAGAGTGAAAAAGTGCCATCGCTTTTTTGTTGGAGTTTTACTTGGATTGGAGTGCAAAAAGGGTAGGTAAAATTTTCCGAGCCATCCAAGCTTTTAATAGAGTGGGAATAGGGATAAAGGCACCAAATTCAATACAAGAGTACAAGTGGAAGTGTCACACCATAAATACTATAAGAAATTGTGTTAAATTATATATTTAATGACCAAGTCATAACAATCACTAAAGTAACATCAAACAAAGCACATTGACACAATATACACACACCGTGACCGTGACAACTTAACCATCTTCTTTATTTTGTTTTATTAGAAAGATCCCAAGCAAAGAAACTGCGAAATCTGACCCCTAAAATTTTATTAAATTATGTGATCAATCAAAAGTCTTTCTAAAACAGGTAGTAATTTGTTCAAAAGAGAACACCATATATATCATTAATTAATCACCAAAATGGCCATTGCCATCATGCACTATAGGTTTAAAAAATGGAAAAATCCATCCCCAATCTTATTTGCTTTTAGAATACGCCTAGTGTTGTTATTTTATGTGATTAAGTCACAAAAGTAGTTGTGGGGGGCATTAGATTATTAATTACAAGATGTAATATGATTTGAAAATAATTCCAACCCGGATTACAAACTACATATATGATTCCCCAAATTAAAATAAAGACAATTCTATAGTTGGTTAAAAATTGTAAACTTGATAGGAATAATTTAATGGTGTGAAGAAAAATTACTAACGAAATGATGATGAAGCATCATTAGACACACATCAACGACAAAGAAGAAAATTTTAATTTGTTCTTTCTTGTTTTGTCATTGTTCATCAATACAATGACATGTGAAGTGGGGTTTGCTAAATAGTTTGTCGGTGTGTTGTCTAGGAAATTTTCTATTATTCTTGTTTAATAAATGAAATAGGTGATATTTGGTTCAGTTTTCTCCGTTTTAGTGTTAATCAATAATTAAATCAAATTTATCGATTTTACGATAAAAAAGATTTATGCTAATTTTCTTTTTGTCATGGGTTTGGTTTAATTTAGTTTGATTTTTCAATCTTCCTATTAGTTAAAAATTTGATATTGTTTTTAACACTTTTCTAAATTAAAAATATAAAAGGCTACATAATAATTTTATTTTCTGATTTGGTGGGTGATTTAAATAATTTTCTCTCATGGATGATGGGAACAGTCACCTGCATGCCTTCACCAATAAGTAAAGCAAAATGTAGCTTTTGGCCTTTTAGAATAGTTAATTACAACGAATTTACTCAAAAGCTGTGTTTAGAAAATGAGAATTGTCTAAATATAATAATAATAATAATAATAATAATAATAATAATAATAATAATAATAATAATAATAATAATAATAATAATAATAATAATAATCATAATAATAATATTTAAAAAGAATAATTTTACCCAAATAGTTTTGAAAACACCTCTTCTTCCAGTTTTTTTTTTTTTTTTTTTTTTTTTTAAAACACCCCTTTTTCTTTCAATTTTTTTTTAAAAAACACCCCCTTTGTCCAAATAACCCCCGTAAGATGCTATACATAATTTTCCATGAAATTGCATATACATGTAGTAGTAATTTGTCACCTTGTGCCAACAATGGAAGTAAAAAATCCCATCTTATTCAAGGGAAAACCCATGGAATCTTCGTTGTCATCACAACACAACAAATTATGTATTTATTTAAAAAATAAAAGACCCAATATATTTGTGGAAGTCAAGAATGAGGTAATTGCAGACGTTGGATGGATAGTGAAAAAGGGTATGAGTTTTCCACTAGGTTTCTTTATCTTTTCCAAATTCCGAATATACCGTTACAAGAAAATTCCCAAAAATTCAGTACTGTTTACATCTCTATAAATAAAAAGGTAAAGAGAGGCCTAAAGACACTTACGATAGATGATGAAGATGAGAAAAGTTTCATTGTTATTAGTAATGTTTTTGTTGATGTTTGGTTTTTTGTTGATTTGGGGAAAAAAAATTGAAGGCCATCGAGAAGAGGAAGAACTAAATAATGAAAATAAGACAAGAAGTAGAAAAGTGAATTTGATACATGTAGGTGCAGTTGTTGATGAAGTGAGTCCATCCATTGGTGTTGCTGCACAAAAATGCATCTATATGGCACTCACCGATTTTTATGCATTTCATTCAAATTATCGTAATAAGTTGGTTCTACATTTTAGAGATTCACAAGACATGGTTGCTGCAACCTCTGCCGGTGAGCTCAAACAAAAACTATATATATATATATATATCCTTCTTTTAACCCTTCATTATTTATTTTTTGTTTAGTCATACTACGTGTGTGTCTGATCATGCCCACAAACTATAACATGCAACATGCATATATATGATTTTACTTTAATAATTTATGTCAAGAAAACCGATTGAGAGTTGGTTGTCATCCTTTTCAAATACACCAATTGAATTTTTAACAACTTTTCAAATAGATATATGTTTTGAAGTTTCGTGCACTTTACATTACTGTAACGTTGTGTGTATATATGTGGAGTGAGATATCGTTGTTTTCTCTCCCTCTTTAGGTTTGTGGTCTTTTCATTTCGGACTTTTTTCTTAGTTACTTTTGTTCTCAGTTCTTTTTATTAGTAGGGAGCTAGCAAATAGCAAGAGTTAAAAAATAAGGATTGAAAGCAAAATGCATGGTAGTAGAACAACAAGTCGTTTAAGGATACTTGTATAACATAGACGTTGTTTCATAATTTTCACCAATCATTGCTCAAGAAAAGATGTCAAAAAGTTGTAAGTATATTCGACGAGTGAATTCAAAATATTAATAAATATAACAAAATATTTTAAAAAATTATATATGTATGAAATAATTTAAATTTAAAATTGACTCTCGTAATCTTTTGATAGATTATGTTCTATTTATAATTTTTTTTAAATATTGCTACGCTCTTAATTAGAATTCCTAACAATGCTATCTTTGTCTATGACTTGAATGGTTTGGATGATAACAATTATATACAACATACTCTCATTGTCCAACTAAAATTTGTAAGTTTTTTTTTCTTAAATATTTTAAAAGGAAAAAAATGAAATGATTTTATCAAGCATTTCAAGAGTCTTATATATGGATTTTTTTTAAAAATAATGTGTTCTTAAAAACTAACCACAAAATTAGGGTGATTGTGAAATAAATTGCAAAAGTAGGTGACTGAAGTCGTGTACCCGGTACACAACTTCAATAAACTTCAATGGTGTCGTAGACCAGGCCTACGATATCTGACTGGAGTCGTGGACTCGACCCATGTTTTCTGACTGGAGTCGGTACACGACTCCTATATAACTGGTACATTTTGCCGCGTAGGGGTCGAAGTCGTGTATCAGGTACACGACTTTCGTACGATCAGTCAACAGTCAACAGTACGATCAACCATAGTGTTCACGCGTGAACGTAGGGTTCACAGGTTCACAAGTGTTTAAAAACCCTAATTTTCCTTCCTTCTGCCTTCATTGCGTGTTTTAAATTCTTATTTTCTCTTCCTCTTCCTCTTTCGTCATCCCTCCTTCCAATTTCTTATTTCCTCTTCCTCTCTTCTATCTTTCCTCTTCTTATTTCGTTCTCCCTTCCAATTTCAAATTTTCTCTTCCTCTCTTCACCTTTCCTTTTCCTCTTTCGTTCTCTCTCCTTCCAATTTCTAATTTCCTCTTCCTCTCTTCATCTTTCCTCTTCCTCTTTTGTTCTTCCTTTTTCTGTTTAATATTTTCGTCGTAAGGTATATTTATTTAAAATTGTAGACCGAGTACACGATTTTGTTGTTAAAAATATTTAATTAATTATTTGATTTTATTATTAGGTTGATAAAATAATTTAATTTTTGTTGCAGGCTTCTTAAATCATATTTGACTAAATAAAAAACCAAGAGTAAACCCTATTTTTGTAAATATTTATAGAAAACACATTATTTTTTAAAATAACCCTAATAACCCTAATAATTCTAATCATAATAATAATGATAATAATAATAATAATAATAATACTTAATTTTTTTAGGAAGTCGTGTACTCGGTGCACGACTTCGGTCATCACCACGTGGACTCCACGTGGGTCAAACTGGTCCATACGTGGAGCAAACTGGTCAAATGTATTGACGTGTACAGTAAAGAAGTCGTGTATGAGCTATATGACTTCGTCAAATTTCAACAACTCACCTATTTTTTACAATAGTTTTCCAAACCACTTTATTCTTATAATTTCTTATTAAACAACCCTATTTTTATAAATATTTATAGAAAATTATCCCCAATCATGTTTTCCATAATTATTGTTAAAAGCAATAAATGATTGTTTTAGACTAGAATTATTAAGATTTTAAAATGAAAATACATCCTCGTAGTTCGTATTAATTTCAATTAATTTCTGCCATAATGATTATTAAACATGTAACTATTTCACTTAAAACAATTAAAACAGCACTATAACTTTTAAATGAAATATACTTTTCTAGCATGAAAAAAATGCAAACTAAATCTTTCTATTACAATCAAGAAAAGAAAAAGTGGTTTAATCAAGAAATCAACCACAAAGCTAATTTGTATATTCTAAAGCTTTGTAACTTTACACAGTAACATTACGATAATGCTTTCCTAATACTTAGTTTGGAAGTTACCAAGGAAAAGGGAAATCAAATTAAAAGAATAGTATTTTGGCCAAACAAGTTTTCATTCAAAAATAGCATGGTTCATTTTTATTTCTTTTTTCTTATAACAGGAGGGTGTTTAAACTAAACTTCTATAATATGTGGTTGTCAAGAAAACCTATAATTTAAAAATGTATTTCAAATGAGTTTTTTAAGTATTTCAATAAATGTTTGTAAGTGAAAAAAAATGTGTATTACAAAGTCAATTCAAACAAACTATATAACATATTTTAAAATGTAGGTTTAAAACTTGAAATTAGAGAGGGAAGAAAAACTTTAAAGTTATGACTACTGTAAACTTTATAGATTTGTTGATAATATATGTACACATGGATGTTTGCAGTGGTGGATTTAGTGAAGAACGAGAAAGTACATGCGATAATAGGGCCAGAGAGTTCCGGCGAGGCAACGTTTATGATAAAGCTAGGCGAAAAAGCCCACGTCCCCATCGTTTCATTTTCAGCTACAAGTCTCTCTATTTCTCCATCGCACAGCCCCTTCTTCGTTCGAACTGCTCAAAACGATTCTTCTCAAGTCCAAGCCATCACCACCATCGTCCAAGGATTCGGTTGGCACGACCTCGTTCTCATCTATGAAGACACGGAATACGGCAGAGGCCTCATCCCTTTCCTCACCGATGCACTTCAAGAATCAAACATTCGTGTCTCTTTCAAATATGCCATACCCACCTCCATGGATCCTTACGAAATCTCCCAACACCTCCATAAGATGAAGAAAAGACAGACAAGAGTTTTCTTGGTGCATGTCACTTCTCCATTTGGGTCTGCTCTGTTTCCGCTTGTGGAAAAAGCTGGAATGATGACTGAAGGTTATGCTTGGCTTCTCACCAATACCCTCTCTAATTGTCTTGACGCTATGGATCCTTCGGTTATCAAATCAATGGAGGGTGTTTTGGGGATACGTCCGCATTTTCCTGCTTCAGAAGCTTTGGAGAATTTCAAAAGGAGATGGAAATGGTCGGCGCCTGAGTTAAACATCTATGGCTTGTGGGCTTATGATACTATTTGGGCTTTGGCTATGGCGGCGGAGAGGATTGGGGATGTGAGTAATTTAGGATTTCTTAAGGGTCGGGGTAGTGATGTAGAAGGGAAAACAGATATTGCGAATTTGAGGGTTTCGGAAGTGGGTCCAATGTTGTTGAAGGAGATGTTGAATATCAAATTTAAGGGTTTAAGTGGGGATTTCCATTTGGTGAATGGGCATTTACAGCCATCGGCTTTTGAAATATTCAATATGATTGGAAGAGCAGAGAGATTGATTGGGTATTGGAATCCTGAAGAAGGGATTTGTCAAAACATAGCGAATAAGAAACCTAATGAAAAATACTCAACTTCAGTTAGTAAGTTGAAGAAGATCATATGGCCTGGTGACTCCATAACTGCACCAAGAGGATGGGCTGTGCCTGCTGATGGTGAAAAATTTAGAATAGGCGTTCCAAAGAAACAGGGGTTCAATGAGTTCTTGGATGTAACTAGAAACCCTCAAACTGGGGAGCTTAATTTTACTGGGTTTTGTATAGATGTCTTTAGAGCTGTTGCTGATGCTTTGCCTTTCCCTCTTCCTTATGAATTTGAACTCTTCAAAGATGACGCCGGGGACAACTCTGTTATATATGATGACCTCCTCCACCAACTCGCCGAGAGGGAGAAGGTCAGTGCTCTCCAATTTTATTTTCATCAGAGTTATTGCTTTGTGGCCATGTCCTCCGTTCAGTCCCACAATTTGCGTCCATAGCTTGTCCTCCCTAAATTTTCAAAACTGGAGAGGATATACATTTAGTGTTTTTTTCTTTTATTTTTTTACATATCATGATCAAGATTCGATTCGATTCGAATGTTGATCGTCGTAACCATCATATTTCTTTACAACTGTCAAAATTTCTCAATATTCCGCTCATTTCTTATGAAGAAGCTAAAAATCTAATTACTTGAATAACATGACTCTATCTTCATTGGACAATCAACAATGCTTTGAACAGAGTAATACGATAATTATTCTGATATTATGTTAATTTTTTGGGTACTAGAATAAATTTGATGCGGTCGTAGGAGATATTACTATTGTGGCCAGCCGAGCCAACCTCGTAGATTTCTCATTGCCGTATACTGACTCGGGAGTGACAATGCTCGTCCCAATCAAACACAACATGCATCGTAGTATGTGGGTTTTCTTGAAACCTTTGAGCTTGGATCTATGGCTTACGACCATAGCGGCCTCCATAGCAACAGGAATTGTTCTACTGATCTTAGAGCAGAATGCAAGAAGAGAATCATTGCAACCACTGGAGCTACTCTGTTTAATCCTCTGGTTTCCTTTCTCCTCTTTGGTTCTTCCTGAAAGTAAGCTCATTTTTCCTTTCTTTTATGGTAATTGGATTGAATTTTGGGATCGATCACGTAGAAAAAACAAGAAAACTGAATCATTTCCTTTTCTTTTTTGGTTTAACAGGACAAATAGTGACCAATACACGCTCTAGGTTTGTGCTTGTGGTTTGGTTGTTTCTGGCGTTTGTTCTAATGCAGAGTTACACAGCAAGTTTGTCTTCAATCTTGATGTCAGATCAGCTACAGCCTAAGTATTTTAGCGTGAATGAACTTATATCCAAGGGCTACTATGTTGGATATCAAGAGGGTTCCTTTACAAAATCCATGTTGATAGAACAGTTGAAATTTAACGAATCCAAGCTGAAATCTTATGCAAATGTTGAGGAATTTCATAAGGCATTGTCCAAAGGAAGTCAAAACGGTGGTGTTGCAGCAATCTTCGATGAAATTCCTTACCTTAAGGTTTTCCTTACAAAATATGGCTCCGATTTCATTAGGGCTGGACCTATATATCGAACAGATGGATTTGGGTTTGTAAGTGTTTCTCTTAAACATTATTCTTTAAGTTTTATCAGTTATATATGCATCGGATAAGAAGTTGTTTGTTAATTTCAGGCATTTCCACTAAACTCCCGGTTAGTACCTTATGTTTCAAGAGCAATATTGAATGTGACAGAGGGAGAGAAAATGGTAGCAATTGAAACTAAGTACTTTGGAGCTGGAAATCAAAATCAAGACAGCTCAAACTCATCCTCAGATGGTCCATGTTTAGAGGTGTCGAGCTTTGGGGGCCTTTTTATAATCACTGGGATAGCATTCCTGCTGGCTTTGATTGACTCACAAACCTTCATCTGGCGAAAGCCCGCCTCAGTGGCAAAGACATATTATAGGAAATATGTGTCGTTTAAGGAGGATTCACATTCTGATGTGAAGGACGAGGAAATGGACGACATATCAAAATCGTCTGAGGTTTCAGCTGATGTAGATCATGGCTGTCTCGATGGAAGTGCTGGTCCCTCAAAACATGTCACTGAAGACCACTAGCTAAGCTAGATTTGGTCTTTAATTAACACAACTTTAAAGCAACCATTTCGTTGGGACAATATGCAAAGTTGAGAATGGAAGACTAGATCTTGAGGTTGTAAATACAATATATTTTCTCAAAAATGCTTGTCAATTGAGCTATCTACTATCATTTTGGCATAAAGCAACTCTTTTTATATAAAAGTTGTGCAGCCTAATGATCATGGGATCAGTATCGCATTGCATTGACATTCTAAATTAAATATCTCATCAAAGTCTTACCTTCAAAAACAAAATTCTTCCATGGAAGCAAAAACTGAAAAACTGTTCTTTAATTATCAACTCTTATCCGGCAACTTGTTAATCTCAATCTAATATGATCGGTAGACTTCATTTATTTATTAATTTATCCATTTTCACATTGATTGGGACTGTTTAAGATAACAAAAAAAGAAATAGATGAATAGGTCAAGGTCATAAACTCCTGGTGATAGTTGGATAGGAATTTAACTCAATCTGATTCAATGAAATATCATAACCTTAGTCTTCCAATTTAGTATGTTGCCTGTTTAATCCTATCATTTTATAATCAAATACACAACTAGGTTACATATACACGAAAAATCCAATAGTTTATGTGATCGTGAAAGGTGTGATATTTATATATAAACATGTAAATTATAATACAAGATTTCCAGCAAATCTTGGAAAAATTCTAGGTTGTAATGTGAAGCACTCCGTATATACATTGGAATGGGAAATGGGTTTGATTTCTCCTTTGAAGATCAACATCTCTCAGGCTGTGATGGCTTCCTTCAGCAACTTGCTGATGAATCAAAGCAGTTTTGTTGCTTGTTCAAAAAATGGGTTCAGAAAATCCATTCTTCACGTCCTTCATAAACGGCAAGGCCAAGGTATTATGATAAAATCTGCCGCCCTGCCACTGAACTTCTTCCCTTGTTAGCATCTGGAATTATAGGTGTTACTTCCAATCCTAAGGTAGTCAAAATCCCTCTCTGTTTTCTAATCTTTCACTCTCATTGCTTGAACCTTATGATTCCCAATGACAGATATTTGAGCGATCGATATTGTCATCCAAAGCTTACGACGAGCAGTTCAGGTATAGTCACCTTTCCTTATCTCAATACATTGATGTATGGAAGCAAAGAGTTGCTGAGAGTTTTGTTGTACAAATTTGTTTTGTTTGTTTTGATCTGAATTCCATGGATAGAGATCTAACGAAAGAAGGAAAAGACGTTGAATGTGCATACTGGGAACTTGTAACAAAAGACATAAGGGACACGAGTGTGATCTTAAAACCAATCTACAAGGAAACAACTGGTTTAGATGGCTATGTCTCCGTACAAGTTTCACCATGGTTGGCTGATAACACAAAGAAGATAGTTAAGGCAGCTAAATGGCTTCACAAAAAGCTTGGTCGTCCAAATGTGTATACAAAAATCCCCGCAACTGCTGAATCTATACCTGCAATAAAGCAGGTCATTTCCCAAGGAATAAGCGTAAATGCAACTGTAAATATATCCATTTGTTCACTGAAAAAGAGTAATGACATATTACATTTGGTTTGGTTGGGGGCTTTGTCGAAAACCTCGTGAACGTGGACATTGTGATTTGAACAGCTGATATTTTGTATATCCACATACGAAAAGGTAATCGAAGCTTACTTAAATGGCCTGGAATCCTCTGGGTTAAGTGATCTCTCAGCCATTTCCAGTGCTGCTGCTTTCTACATAAGCAGGGTGGACGCTGTTGATGCAGAGCTGGAAAAAAATAGCAACCCATCAAGCCCTTGAGCTCAAAGGAAAGGTAATTTCCACAAAGTAAAACTAGCTAATACCGAATCATTTAAGGGTCCTTCAAGTGGTTGATTATGCAGGCAGCAAGAGCTCAAGCAGCTATTGCATATAAGATATTTAGAGAGAAGTTCTCTGGCCCAAGATGGGAGGCATTGGCAAAGAGAGGAGCCAAGAAGCAGAGATTGATGTGGGCATCAACTAATGTAAAAAATCCAGCCTACCCAGATACTTGTTATGTTGATCTTCTCATTGGACCAGAAACAGTGGGTTAAATCTTTTCACTTTGTGTGGATCATTTTGATTATTAGAATAGAGTAAGTAAGATTGTTTTTTCTTTCAGATATCAACCATACCAGAAGAAGCTCTAGCGGCATTCATGGACCATGGCATTGTTTGAAGAACTTTGGATTCAAATATGGAGGAGGCTGAGAGTGTTTATAAGTGAATTGAGAAATTGGGGATCAATTGGAAGAGCATTGGATGGCAGGTTGAGAACCAAGTGTTGGATTTGTTCAAGAAAAGTTATGATACTGTTCTTTACAGCCTGCAGCACAAGGCACTCATTTATTAGATGCCCCCATTGTGCAGTGTGCACGATGTTCTATGGAAAATGTAAGAATGAAGAAGTAAGAACTTGAATTTAGGATTATATGAAGTTAAAATGGAGTTGTTCTTTTTCTTTATTTTAATTTCCTAAGAATTTTTAAGCTTAGGATGTGAGATTTTGCACATTAATCTCAATGATGAGTTGGTCTTTATTATTTTAGCCCATGTTTAATTTAATATTCAAATTATTTTTTACTAATACAATATAAAAAATAGTAAAATAAGTTATCAAAAGTTTATATCATTTAATACAAATAAGCTTTGGCGTACTTCTTAATACAATAACAAAATTGTATTTATCCTTCAAATGTTGTCCAAGTTTGATTGACATTGCATCCTCACGCTCGAGCCAATTGTCTTAGACGATCAACTCACATCTAATTCAAAATTCTCAATCTACAACTTTTTCTTGCAAACTTTGTGTTTTATCAATGATCGTTAGATCATTGCTAAAGTCATTAAAAAGATCATCTTGACAATTATTCCATCTAAAATACTTGTGAATTGTGAAACATGCTAGCTATAGGCATACATTTTTGTGTGTTAGATTGGGTAACGAGGCATTTGTCTAAGAATAGGAAATCAAGCCTTCAACAATGCCAAAACAACGTTCAATGACATTTCATAATGAATAATGTCGTAAGCTAAACAATTCTTCTCTACCTCGTAGGGAATGTGTCATTTGTCTAAAATTTGGTAAATAATATCTTTGAGTGCAAAATGGTGACATCTATTGTCAGGATGACTATACCAGTAATAAGAGCCCAACACATCAAAATAAATTTAAAGAGAACCTTAACTCAAATTTAGTTGGAATTTTAAAAATACAAGTGTGTTGGAAAATCAATTACATAAATTATTTTTCACAAGTGTGTTGGAAAATCAATTACATAAATTATTTTTCTATGTCTAAGCATGGTTAAAACATACAGAGATGAGAGAACATGAAAGAGCACTTAGCTTACTCTCGTTTACGACTCTGATTATGCTAAAACTCTAAATTGGGGTACCACCATTTGGAGACATTCTCATTCTATGAACTCTAAATTGGGTATCACCACATGGAAACCTTCCTATTATCTGAGTTGGAAACCAAAATTGAAATGGAAAAAATGCAAAAAAGGAATGGAGTGAATTCTCAAAGTACTAGAGACTTTTTATTGGGAGAAACCGTACTCTCCACTAAGGAATCTTTACCTCCCTCATCTTCAGAGTTAGAGAGAATCTAAGATACGACAGAAAATACCACGTTCCCTAAATAACATCTTTACTTAATGGAATTATTGATTTAATTTCATTAAAATAATTAATTAACCTAAATTAAATGGTTTTTTTAAATATAACAAATTGGAAAAATATTTACAATGTATAGAACAATTCAAAAATGGAAAAAAGACTCACAATTGAAAAATATAAAAAATAACTTATTCTAACACGAGGTTAATTTGTCACTCGCACGCGTAATATATTTGGTATGCAATCTTGTACAATATCATTTAGATTTAATACATTATAGTTTAGATTTGACTATACAATCATTTAGATTTGGGTAGATTTGGCTACCCAAATCTAAACGATCTTGTACTAATATTCCAATAATTTTTTGATTCTTTGATACCGTTTAAATTTGGTTACACGATCATTTAGATTTGACTACCCAAATCTAAGAGATCGAGTATCAAATATCCAACAATTTTTATTCAAGATTCTTTGGTACACAAAATCTAAACGATTGCATACTAATATCCCAGATCGTGTACCAAGATCTTTTATATTTGGTACACGATCTTGAGTCTAATAACAGTTTGACAAAAAAAAAAAAAAACAATACAAGATTGATTGATTGAAAACAAAGACCATGGTTTCAAAAAAAAAAAAATCCATAAGAAAATTAGAAGAAATATGATGGAATGAAAAAAAAAACAGGTAGAATAAGAGAAAAAGAAGATGGAAAGGTGGGTCAGACCTAGAATAATTTTAAAAAATGCCCGATTTCATGGGTTCTTTTATTTTGTTACACAGCCATACATATTTTTGATGTTTTGTTATATTTATGAAAATTAACCTTAAATTAAATTAAATAATGAATCAAATCATATTTAATTAAAAATTCATTTAAATCATATTTAAATGAATATCTTTCACATAACTTATAGTTTTAATTTAACTAAATAAAATAAAATAAAACTATTAATTAATTTCATATTTAATTTAATTCAAATTTGAATCATATTAGAATATAATTTTTTTCTCATATATAGTTTTTAATGGGTATCATATACACATTAAATTTTAACCTATATGATACACATTAAGTTTTAACATATAGTTTTAATATGAATCTAATTCACATTAAATTAATATTTGAACTCATTCGAAAATTTTATTATCTCATAAATTAATTATGAATCATATCCAAATTAAATTTATACAATAAAGTTTAATTAAAATATAAATTTTATATAATAATGTATCATCATACATTATATTCATTCCCAAAATAAATTTGAACATTTCAAATTACAATCAATATAAATAAATCTTATTATCCTTTACGAGTTAAGAAGGGGACCTAATGGACCTATAGATAAAAAACTACAACGACATGAGATTAATTGCCTAAACTTATTAACCACATTAACTAATATTCGTTAACTGTGTGTACCCGCTACTAAAGACTCACAACTGAACTTTTCTTATCGTATATGTATTTTTATGTCATTGGATATAAACCAATAATAGTACGTTAATCCTTCATAAGTGTTCGTAACATCAGCTAGGTCAAATTATCGTTGCTCCTCTAATGAACATGTTTATGGTCCAACCATTAAATAAGAACCCATGTTGTGCCAAAGAGAGAGGGTCCTTTGTTCAGGTCTAAAAAACACAATTTAAGGGAACACTCATTCAATTACTCTAAAGTCGGGAATGAGTGAATTCCATTTTGTGTGATTATGTTTCTAACTCCCTACTTGGTCCTGTACCCAAAATGATAAGCATATTGAGTTCATAATCTTGTCGCTCTCACTTGTACAAATCAAAGGACGATCCCTCGTGAACATGAGCTCATAATACACTCAGGATTAAGACTAAGTTACCTAGGTCATCCTAATGGAATAGAAACTCAACTAGTTAATAGAGTTTCATCTAGTGGTTTACTATTTCGTGGTTCAGTTTTATGTAAATTCATTGCATAGGATACCCTCACTCGCTTGTCACCTACACGAAAGAGTTTGATCATTGTGTTTGTATCAAATATAAAGTGAGTCATATCTATAGTACTATTACAAGGATATGATGTGATTTAATATATAGATACACCTTATTTACAACATAAATATTTAGTGACATATAGTTCTACATAATTTATAGTTGAATTTCAATATATATCACTACATAGACAGGTGATGTTATCAATATATACATTTATATAAATATAATAACACGTATTTTGTGACACATATATAGTTCAGTTTTTTTCCTTCACGTTTTGTATCATTTTCTTTATATTTTTCTATATTCGATTAGTATTTTATTTGATTTGTTACATACATACTAATGCATATATTCAATAATACAGTAATTGAAGTTGACATCATCTCATTGAATGTAAAACGTTCAGTTGGTCAACAAAAAAATATTAGAATTCATTCTAAAATGAAGTTTTAAATGTGGTTGTCATAAACGAAAGAGATGCAAGCTTTCCTTATTGAACTAATTTTTCTTTCTTATTATTAAACTTTTAGTAGGTTGATTTATACTTTTATTTGAAATATTCATATTTCAGTTTTTAATTTAGTTATTTTATTTCTATATTTTTTCATAAATTTTCATCTACGATACCAATCAAAGTTTTTTAATTTATTATATTTAATATACTATCTTTCATACATAACCACTCTTGTTTCAATCACGAGTTATTATTTATTATGTATAGAACTTTTTTTAAAAAATAATGTAAATTTTGAAACATATGTCAAAAGTAGGTGAATGCAAAACTATTGACAAAAATAGGTGAGTTGAGGTGAAGTTTTGTACCCGTACACAATTTTCATGCAGTGGATCCTACATAGTTTATTTTTTACTTTATATATATATATTACATTGGGCCAACATTTTTTATTTTCTCATTATTTATATACGTGGGTCCCACACACTCTACTTTTTTTCATTAGGTGTGTATATATAAATAATGACGTATATACTAGTACATGATACATATATCTTATGTGATTTGTTACATATATATACTACTTCATATTTTCAATAGTGATAGAACTAAGTCATGCACAGCGGAAAAAGAATCGAATTTCTACCCTAATTGCCACAATTAACATGTAACCATAAACTAATCAAATTAGAGTTTTAAGAAGTATTACCTTTGAAGCTTTCAAAAGGTTTGATGTCTTCTTACCAATTCTACCCGAGACCACCACTAGTACTCAACTGCTATCCTCTAGACAAAGAACCGGGTTGTGGGACCCAATTTTGGTGTAGAAAATAATGGAGATAAAATGAGATTGGAAGTTTTTTTTTTTTTCTTTTGTTGAGATGATGAAAATGATAAAAGAGGCAAAAGTCCTTCAACATTTGAAAACACCTCTATTTATAGCCTAATTGCATGCAAAAATGCATGCAATTCATTTGCCAAATCTCAACACCTAATGTTCCACTAACAATTAGTGGAACTTAGTGGGCTAGGTGTCTATATCTCATATAGCCACATATCCCACTAAGAGTTAGTGGGATTATCCAACAAAATGTTGGATTTTCCCACTAACTTAGTCCAAGGGTAAAATGGTCATTAGATATTTCTAGTCAAAAGTCAAACTTTGACTTTTCTAAGTCAAAAGTCAATATTTTGACTTTTTACCATTTTGTCCGTCTTGACTAATTCCAACCTCCCGAGCATGAATCCGCATTCATTTTTCCAAAATTCAAATCACATTTGAATATAAGGCCGGTCAAAGTTTGACTTTTCAAAGTCAAAAGTCAACATTTTGACTTTTTACTATTTTTGACCAATTCCGAGCTTCTTAGTATGAATCCGCATTCATACTTATAGTATGTAAAACATAAAGCTCTATTTCTAATTAGAAGATCGACGACTATATCACTATATTTGTCGGTTTCCCTTTCTTCTCCCAATTCGAACAATTCGACTTATTTCATCACACTGTTCTAAGTTTAATCCATATGAGCTAGCAGAGGAACCTAATGGACCTATAGATCATGGGCTCCAACGATTCAAGATTAACTAGCTAAACTCTTTTAAACCGAGTTAATCAACATTCGTTAACTAACGGGTCATTCCACTAAAGTCCCGTAGTTGCACTCCCCTCACTATAGATATATTTGTGTCCATTTGATAAAACCATAATCAGTAAGTTAATCCTTCACAGGTTGCTCGTAACCTTGGCTGGGTCAAAATACCGTTTTACCCCCAAGATTACATCTTGCTCCTTAAGTCCCACTAATCCACTATTGAACAATTGGTTTAAGGTTCAACCTATAAACTTAATCCCTCTCGAGCCAATGAGAGGGTGGGGCCCCTTGTTCAAGACTTGGATTCAGTGCTTAAGAGAGCAACCTATCTACTAACCCTAAAGCGGGTAGGAGTGAATTCCATCTTGTACCCTATGTTCCCAGCTATCCACCCGATCTTACCCCTGAAATGGGAGGCTTATTGGGCCAACGCTGATGAGCTGCCCTCACCTATGCAGATCTAAGGATAATCTCGTGTGAACAGGAGTTCATAGTTAACTCAGGATTAAGACTAAGTTACCTAGGTCATCAATAATTGAGATAGTCAGTTTTAAACAGTAAACGGTGTTATAACGTAAAAATGACTAATTCATGGTTCAGTCTTATGTAAACATTTTACATAGGATGCCCCCACTTTCATGTCTCTACATGAACGATTAGGATCACCTCGTTTGTACTACAAAGTGGGCCGCATCCATAGTTTCTCTAAATAAGGCGCCCAACCTTTATTTCATATACTATAGACTATTTAGGCTATATACTCGAACTTGATCCACGTTTATGTTTACACATAAAGTTCAAGTTTATTCAAAAAATAGTCTTGGAACTTGATTTATTGGATTTAAGATTATAATATTTAATTTCTCAATAACAACTTTATTGAGTAGAATATGATTTACAAACTACGAGTTTTAGGACAAAAAATTCCAACAAATAGTACATAAATGATGTCATCTTTGATGTACTCAATATATCATAGTATATTTCAAATACAAAATATAAAATTCTTACTAACCTTAAATGAACAATATATATTATGATATATCCTTATACTGCTTTTTCAAACATAACTTATTATTTATTACATATAAAATAAATATTTGAAATAAAATAAATAAACCAGTTTAACAAATTGATTGCATAACATTTCATTCATAAAATATATAATGTATTGTTTCATAACACTATTCATAAGTCAATTTAACATTCAACCATTTTTTTTCATACAATTTCCTGAATCTTCAATTCTTTCATCAAAGTCCCTACATTACAAACATATTCAGTTGATCTCAACATTACATATTAGTGGTGTTCGCGGTTCGGTTTGAAGCTAAAACCGCATCGAACCGCAAAATGATAAAAAACATCTTCATTGAAACCGAACCGAACCGCTCATCTATGCCAAACCGAATGAAAACCGAACCACATATACATAAATAAAATCAAATCAAAACCGAACGGCTTATACAAAGTTATAAACATAGAAATTTCAAAATTACAGACATAGATGTTTCAAACATTGAAATTTGAAAGTCCAACAACACATAGAAGTTTTAAAATCCACCTACGATGAATAAAAGTCCTACAGTCATACAAACTTCGTCAAGACAATTTGTCATTTACGTTTTGATTATGTCATTCTTCTCCTTTTCGTTCCTCTCATTGATTTTTGCCTCTATACCCGCTTTGAAGTCTAAAAAAGTCTTATTATTAACATATATATATATATATATATATATATATATATATATTTAGTTTTTAAAATAAAGCAATTCAGTTCGGTTTGAGAATCGGTTCTTAACATCTTAAACTGAACTGAACCGAATTTTATGTGGTTTTTTTGAAATAGAAATCGAATCGAACCGAACCATATGCATTCGATTTCGGTTCGATTAGTGATTCGATTCAGTTTTCAACTTCATTTTGAACACCCCTATTACATATACTAGAGAATAACAAATATTTTAATGACATATATTACATATACTCATCATAATTATTTCTCATTCATGTTCTTGTAAACATAAACAACTTTCATATATAATAATATTATTTCAAACATAATGTATTATTTACTACGTAAGATATGAATATTTAAATAAAATAAATAAATAAATTGATATAAGAACATTTCACTAATAAAAGATACATTATATTATTCAATATATACTATAATTATATAAAATATATGAAAAAGAATGCAAAATAAAAAAGGACAATTTAATAAAATCATAAAAAGCAAACTAAGGACAATTTTTATTATTAATATTACTTTAATAGAATTTAATCCATATTTTCATAGAATATTTAATAAATGAAAATCTTAAACGTGTTCACTTTTCTTTTTCTTTTTAATATATTATTAATAATAAAAAGAGTAAATTGGTCATTTTTACTCTATATTTGTATAAAATATTAGTCAATTTATGATATTTTTGAAAATTTTAAAAAATTTATTGCAATTTTGTAACATGGTATACCACTTAGACAAAAATTCAAAGAAAAAAAAAATAATTTCACATTATATAAGATCAAGTCTAAACGGTATAAATTGAACCGCTTGTTAAAACCGAATCAAACCACACCATTTATGTAGAAAACAAAAAATGTTGCTGTCTCAAATAGTCCAAACCGAATTTAAATGGTTCGGTCTATTTTAAAAACTCCTTTTCAAATTGAACGGAACTGAAGTATATATAAGTTTAGTTTGGAGTGATGTTTTTTTTTAAACCCACTCCTAGCAGTCTCTTCATCCCTCTCATCTCGCATCTCCTCATCCTCCTTCGTTTTCCGTCTTCTCTTCTTCCATCTCTTCGATCTCCACCGCCACGCCAGCCAGCCGTCTCCATCTATTTCTATTCAATCTCCTTTGCCTCGCCAGTCACCCCCCGTCGGTCACCATTTACAGTTAAGCCCCGCAAACAAAACATAACTGGAAACTCTAGACACTACCCGATATCAATCCTTCCCAACATTAATCCCAAATCAAACTGGCACAAGGCATGCACATGAAGAAATGGAAAGTTGAAAGATCATAAAACTTCAATCTTACGAACTTGAAGAGGAGAGGGGGAAAACTCCAGCAGGCGTACCAGAGCTGACTACGGAGGGAAGGCGGGAGGTTAGTACCGACTCACGATGCTGGAAGTTTGAAAGATTTACTCAAATTAGGACTGGGTATAGTCTTATTAGAAAAATTATGATGAAGCTCTGTTTTGTTTATATTTTCCTTTTTTTAGCTTTTTTTTTAAAATCTTTTTTTCTTTTTGGAAGTGTTGATCTTTCTGTAATTTTGGGGTTTAGAATTATGATATTGTCAGAGCCATTTCAGAGGGTTAGGAGGTGTTAAAGTGTTAGTTTTGTTGTTAGCCTCCATCACCTGTGTTATATACCGCCATTTCTCCCTCCAATTTTCCTTCCATCACAATTTCAACACCGCTTACCTTTTCATTTTAACAATTGATCGCCGTCTTTCTCCTTACAGTTGGGTTGTTGATTTCTTTGGATTTTCAGCTTTTGGGTTTTCATTTCCTTATTTCTTCTTCAATCACACCTTTAAAACCAATCATCAATAAAAACACAACAAATCTACAGTTTATTTCTAGGTTTTATACAACTCTAGTTTAGTATAATTTTTTTTTTGTCTGACATGGATAAGAAGAGAGTGGCTATTCCTCTCGTTTGCCATGGTCATTCTCGACCGATTGTCGATCTATTTTCTAGCCTTGTTACGCCCGATGGATTCTTCCTCGTCAGTGCCAGCAAGGGTATGATTCAAGATTTAAAACTTTTGCTTTGATTTAAGACTTTAATTTATGTATCGCCAAATTTTCTGGATATTAATTATGATTTTGGATCTTTTTTTTTTTGTCCAGTGTCAGTTCTTTTGACTTTGATTGATAGTTGTCCTAGATGTGGGTATTGCTATTTTAGCTTTTTTGATGGGAGATTTGTTGAATGAATCCCATGTCGTTTGCTCAAAGCTTAATCCGGAGTTTACTTTTATGGGTTGCCTTATAAATATGTTATTCCCATTCAGATTCCAATCCCATGCTTAGAAATGGTGAAAATGGTGATTGGATTGGTACATTTGAAGGTCACAAAGGCGCAGTTTGGAGTTGTTGTCTGGATACCAATGCTTTACGTGCTGCTACTGGTTCTGCTAATTTTTCAGCGTATGTCCTTCTCATTGGTTTTCATGATACGTTTTAAGAACCGACATATTATTGACTTTTCAGTGTCATAACATTGTATGCGGTATATAATTAAATTAGATATCTTCTCTCAGAACTGAGGAGAGGAAATCTTAAATAATGCTTATAGCATTGATTGGGAGTAGCAATTTTTCATAGCTTTTTTAGATTAACCGATCCGTGTAGATCTGGAATTTTTACTTATAATAAATCATCGTATCAAATTCTAATTAATTTGATTCCCATCTTCTGAGTTCTGCTTTTTGGTCTGTGTATTCTTCTATATATACATTTAGCATTTTCAATTTCCTATGTGTTTCCTCGTTATGATTATCAAATATTGCTTGCTTTTATTTGAGTGATGGCACTCAGGCCAACTTTCTTTTTGACACAAGTTGATGAATTATGTTTTATTTCTAGAGGGATTGAAGGAAAGAAAAAAAAAGAATTGAAAAGGGTCCTAGATTTCTAATCCAGTGGAAAGTGCGTATTCTGTTTACTTTTTAAATTTCTTGATTCAGTGGGTTATACACAAAGATGAATTGGGATGTATGGGTACTCAATGATTTTATTTTGACTTTCTTTGAAATGAATCTATGATCATGAAAGATCGTTTTATAGGTCCTTTTTTTAATAGCTAAAAATAATATCAATGAATAAAATCAGTTATTAATTTTATTTTGACTTTCTTGCTATTGCATTTGCACCATGACTTTTTGGCTGAAGTACTCATTGTGGTCTTTTTCCATTCCCCCAAGCATTTGCTTCCTCTAGACTGCACCACCTTCTTACTCCTCACCCTTTTCTTGGGCATATGGTAGAGTTTGTCGTAATTATTTTGTGATTGATTATTCGTAAGCTTTATTTTGATGACAGGATATTGTTTGTTAAATGTTACTCCATTTCCTATAATAATAATAAGTAAATAACACCTTATTTGAAAGGAAAGTTAAATGTTTCTTTCTAGTGATTTTGTGGACAATGAAGATTGAAATCATTCCTGCATATTGTGATTAAACTTACAGGAAAGTATAGGATGCATTAACCTGGAGGTGTAGTGCACTCATTCGAGCAGAAGCATTTTGATTGTGCCTTTGCTTTTTCAGAGGTAATTAAGCATGCTTTTATTAGTGGCATATCTTTATCACTTTCTTGTTACACACACATCCCTGCATAAGATAATATCCTATGAACTAACGTGTTCTTTCTGTTTGTTTTATTAGATTTTCCAATTCTTCAAACACTCACAAAGCTCGCACATGCTTCCTTTATCAATCATTCGAAGAGTCCAGTTTATATCCCGTCATTTTTCTTCAAGCCCCCATTTAGTTCCAGTTCTGCTTCGAATCTCCAAACTAACAAAGAAATCATGCATCGAGTGTCTTCGGAACTGCAAGTCCATGGATCAACTCAAACAAATTCAGAGTCAGATCTTTCGAATTGGTCTTGAAGGAGACAGGGACACAATAAACAAATTGATGGCATTCTGTGCAGACTCATCTCTTGGCAACTTGCGCTATGCAGAGAAGATATTCAATTATGTTCAAGACCCATCTCTGTTTGTTTATAATGTGATGGTTAAAATGTATGCCAAAAGGGGTATTCTCAGAAAAGTCCTTTTGCTCTTTCAACAGTTGAGGGAAGATGGATTGTGGCCTGATGGTTTTACTTACCCATTTGTTCTGAAAGCTATTGGTTGCTTACGGGACGTGAGGCAAGGTGAAAAGGTTCGTGGCTTTATAGTGAAGACAGGAATGGATTTGGATAATTATGTCTATAATTCACTTATAGATATGTATTATGAATTAAGCAATGTTGAGAATGCTAAGAAGTTATTTGATGAAATGACGACTAGAGATTCGGTTTCTTGGAATGTTATGATTTCTGGGTATGTTAGGTGTCGTAGATTTGAGGATGCTATCAATACATTTAGGGAAATGCAGCAAGAGGGCAATGAGAAA